>NC_056750.1:822097687-822123520 GCF_019279795.1 Protopterus annectens | reverse complement strand
AAAACCCCCAAAATCCAAACTTTTCCCCAACCCCCATTCAAAATTTGGGGAAACAATTTCCACTTAAAAAAACTACTTTTTAATTTCCCAAAACCCAAAACTGAAAATTCTTTTTAAAACTTTTTCCCCTGTAACCCAAATTCCTTTTCCTTTTTTCCCCACTCTTCCCCCTTTTTAAAACCCCTGAAAATCCTTTAAATAAACACTTTTTTTGGGAAAAAAATTTCTTTTTTTTCCCTCCCTAATATTAAAATTGCTATCCCTTTAATTTTTTTTAAAAATTTACTTATTATTTCTATAAAAAAAATTTTATAATTTTGGGTTTTTTTTGCTCTATAAAAATAAAATTCCAGGGAATTAGGTTTTAAAATTTTAAATTTATATTTTTATATTTATAATTTTATTTTTTCCCGGCCCCCAAAAAGGACTTTAGTGGACTACCCGGTAAAAGGTAAAAAAAAAAATTAAAAAAAAATAACAGTTCATATCATACCTTCCGGCCTCAGTTACCGGATCTCCCTTTAGTAGGAAACGTTAACGGTAGGGAGGAGTACCAACTGTAACATATGTTGAGAATAGTTCATATCATACCTTCCGGCCTCAGTTACCGGATCTCCTGTTAGTAGGAAACGTAAGCGGTAGGGAGGAGTACCAACTGTAACATATGTTGAGAACAGTTCATATCATACCTTCCGGCCTCAGTTACCGGATCTCCTGTTAGTAGGAAACGTAAGCGGTAGGGAGGAGTACCAACTGTAACATATGTTGAGAACAGTTCATATCATACCTTCCGGCCTCAGTTACCGGATCTCCTGTTAGTAGGAAACGTAAGCGGTAGGGAGGAGTACCAACTGTAACATATGTTGAGAACAGTTCATATCATACCTTCCGGCCTCAGTTACCGGATCTCCTGTTAGTAGGAAACGTAAGCGGTAGGGAGGAGTACCAACTGTAACATATGTTGAGAACAGTTCATATCATACCTTCCGCCTCAGTTACCGGATCTCCTGTTAGTAGGAAACGTAAGCGGTAGGGAGGAGTACCAACTGTAACATATGTTGAGAACAGTTCATATCATACCTTCCGCCTCAGTTACCGGATCTCCTGTTAGTAGGAAACGTAAGCGGTAGGGAGGAGTACCAACTGTAACATATGTTGAGAACAGTTCATATCATACCTTCCGGCCTCAGTTACCGGATCTCCTGTTAGTAGGAAACGTAAGCGGTAGGGAGGAGTACCAACTGTAACATATGTTGAGAACAGTTCATATCATACCTTCCGCCTCAGTTACCGGATCTCCTGTTAGTAGGAAACGTAAGCGGTAGGGAGGAGTACCAACTGTAACATATGTTGAGAACAGTTCATATCATACCTTCCGGCCTCAGTTACCGGATCTCCTGTTAGTAGGAAACGTAAGCGGTAGGGAGGAGTACCAACTGTAACATATGTTGAGAACAGTTCATATCATACCTTCCGGCCTCAGTTACCGGATCTCCTGTTAGTAGGAAACGTAAGCGGTAGGGAGGAGTACCAACTGTAACATATGTTGAGAACAGTTCATATCATACCTTCCAGCCTCAGTTACCGGATCTCCTGTTAGTAGGAAACGTAAGCGGTAGGGAGGAGTACCAACTGTAACATATGTTGAGAACAGTTCATATCATACCTTCCGGCCTCAGTTACCGGATCTCCTGTTAGTAGGAAACGTAAGCGGTAGGGAGGAGTACCAACTGTAACATATGTTGAGAACAGTTCATATCATACCTTCGGCCTCAGTTACCGGATCTCCTGTTAGTAGGAAACGTAAGCGGTAGGGAGGAGTACCAACTGTAACATATGTTGAGAACAGTTCATATCATACCTTCGGCCTCAGTTACCGGATCTCCTGTTAGTAGGAAACGTAAGCGGTAGGGAGGAGTACCAACTGTAACATATGTTGAGAACAGTTCATATCATACCTTCCGCCTCAGTTACCGGATCTCCTGTTAGTAGGAAACGTAAGCGGTAGGGAGGAGTACCAACTGTAACATATGTTGAGAACAGTTCATATCATACCTTCCGGCCTCAGTTACCGGATCTCCTGTTAGTAGGAAACGTAAGCGGTAGGGAGGAGTACCAACTGTAACATATGTTGAGAACAGTTCATATCATACCTTCCGGCCTCAGTTACCGGATCTCCTGTTAGTAGGAAACGTAAGCGGTAGGGAGGAGTACCAACTGTAACATATGTTGAGAACAGTTCATATCATACCTTCCGGCCTCAGTTACCGGATCTCCTGTTAGTAGGAAACGTAAGCGGTAGGGAGGAGTACCAACTGTAACATATGTTGAGAACAGTTCATATCATACCTTCCGCCTCAGTTACCGGATCTCCTGTTAGTAGGAAACGTAAGCGGTAGGGAGGAGTACCAACTGTAACATATGTTGAGAACAGTTCATATCATACCTTCCAGCCTCAGTTACCGGATCTCCTGTTAGTAGGAAACGTAAGCGGTAGGGAGGAGTACCAACTGTAACATATGTTGAGAACAGTTCATATCATACCTTCTGGCCTCAGTTACCGGATCTCCTGTTAGTAGGAAACGTAAGCGGTAGGGAGGAGTACCAACTGTAACATATGTTGAGAACAGTTCATATCATACCTTCGGCCTCAGTTACCGGATCTCCTGTTAGTAGGAAACGTAAGCGGTAGGGAGGAGTACCAACTGTAACATATGTTGAGAACAGTTCATATCATACCTTCCGGCCTCAGTTACCGGATCTCCTGTTAGTAGGAAACGTCAGCGTTAGGGAGGAGTACCAACTGTAACATATGTTGAGAAGAGTTCATATCATACCTTCCGACCTCAGTTACCGGATCTCCTATTAGTAGGAAACGTAAGCGGTAGGGAGGAGTACCAACTGTAACATATGTTGAGAACAGTTCATATCATACCTTCCGGCCTCAGTTACCGGATCTCCTGTTAGTAGGAAACGTAAGCGGTAGGGAGGAGTACCAACTGTAACATATGTTGAGAACAGTTCATATCATACCTTCTGCCTCAGTTACCGGATCTCCTGTTAGTAGGAAACGTAAGCGGTAGGGAGGAGTACCAACTGTAACATATGTTGAGAACAGTTCATATCATACCTTCCGGCCTCAGTTACCGGATCTCCTGTTAGTAGGAAACGTAAGCGGTAGGGAGGAGTACCAACTGTAACATATGTTGAGAACAGTTCATATCATACCTTCCGGCCTCAGTTACCGGATCTCCTGTTAGTAGGAAACGTAAGCGGTAGGGAGGAGTACCAACTGTAACATATGTTGAGAACAGTTCATATCATACCTTCCGGCCTCAGTTACCGGATCTCCTGTTAGTAGGAAACGTAAGCGGTAGGGAGGAGTACCAACTGTAACATATGTTGAGAACAGTTCATATCATACCTTCCGGCCTCAGTTACCGGATCTCCTGTTAGTAGGAAACGTAAGCGGTAGGGAGGAGTACCAACTGTAACATATGTTGAGAACAGTTCATATCATACCTTCTGGCCTCAGTTACCGGATCTCCTGTTAGTAGGAAACGTAAGCGGTAGGGAGGAGTACCAACTGTAACATATGTTGAGAACAGTTCATATCATACCTTCCGGCCTCAGTTACCGGATCTCCTGTTAGTAGGAAACGTAAGCGGTAGGGAGGAGTACCAACTGTAACATATGTTGAGAACAGTTCATATCATACCTTCCGGTCTCAGTTACTGTATCTCCTGTTAGTAGGAAACGTACGCGGTAGGGAGGAGTACCAACTGTAATATATGTTGAAAACAGTTCATATCATACCTTCCGGCCTCAGTTACCGGATCTCCTGTTAGTAGGAAACGTAAGCGGTAGGGAGGAGTACCAACTGTAACATATGTTGAGAACAGTTCATATCATACCTTCCGGCCTCAGTTACCGGATCTCCTGTTAGTAGGAAACGTAAGCGGTAGGGAGGAGTACCAACTGTAACATATGTTGAGAACAGTTCATATCATACCTTCCGGCCTCAGTTACCGGATCTCCTGTTAGTAGGAAACGTAAGCGGTAGGGAGGAGTACCAACTGTAACATATGTTGAGAACAGTTCATATCATACCTTCCGGCCTCAGTTACCGGATCTCCTGTTAGTAGGAAACGTAAGCGGTAGGGAGGAGTACCAACTGTAACATATGTTGAGAACAGTTCATATCATACCTTCCGGCCTCAGTTACCGGATCTCCTGTTAGTAGGAAACGTAAGCGGTAGGGAGGAGTACCAACTGTAACATATGTTGAGAACAGTTCATATCATACCTTCCGGCCTCAGTTACCGGATCTCCTGTTAGTAGGAAACGTAAGCGGTAGGGAGGAGTACCAACTGTAACATATGTTGAGAACAGTTCATATCATACCTTCCGGCCTCAGTTACCGGATCTCCTGTTAGTAGGAAACGTAAGCGGTAGGGAGGAGTACCAACTGTAACATATGTTGAGAACAGTTCATATCATACCTTCCGGCCTCAGTTACCGGATCTCCTGTTAGTAGGAAACGTAAGCGGTAGGGAGGAGTACCAACTGTAACATATGTTGAGAACAGTTCATATCATACCTTCCGGCCTCAGTTACCGGATCTCCTGTTAGTAGGAAACGTAAGCGGTAGGGAGGAGTACCAACTGTAACATATGTTGAGAACAGTTCATATCATACCTTCCGCCTCAGTTACTGGATCTCCTGTTAGTAGGAAACGTAAGCATGAGGGAGGAGTACCAACTGTAACATATGTTGAGAACAGTTCATATCATACCTTCCGGCCTCAGTTACCGGATCTCCTGTTAGTAGGAAACGTAAGCGGTAGGGAGGAGTACCAACTGTAACATATGTTGAGAACAGTTCATATCATACCTTCCGGCCTCAGTTACCGGATCTCCTGTTAGTAGGAAACGTAAGCGGTAGGGAGGAGTACCAACTGTAACATATGTTGAGAACAGTTCATATCATACCTTCGGCCTCAGTTACCGGATCTCCTGTTAGTAGGAAACGTAAGCGGTAGGGAGGAGTACCAACTGTAACATATGTTGAGAACAGTTCATATCATACCTTCCGCCTCAGTTACCGGATCTCCTGTTAGTAGGAAACGTAAGCGGTAGGGAGGAGTACCAACTGTAACATATGTTGAGAACAGTTCATATCATACCTTCCGGCCTCAGTTACCGGATCTCCTGTTAGTAGGAAACGTAAGCGGTAGGGAGGAGTACCAACTGTAACATATGTTGAGAACAGTTCATATCATACCTTCCAGCCTCAGTTACCGGATCTCCTGTTAGTAGGAAACGTAAGCGGTAGGGAGGAGTACCAACTGTAACATATGTTGAGAACAGTTCATATCATACCTTCCGGCCTCAGTTACCGGATCTCCTGTTAGTAGGAAACGTAAGCGGTAGGGAGGAGTACCAACTGTAACATATGTTGAGAACAGTTCATATCATACCTTCCGGCCTCAGTTACCGGATCTCCTGTTAGTAGGAAACGTAAGCGGTAGGGAGGAGTACCAACTGTAACATATGTTGAGAACAGTTCATATCATACCTTCCGGCCTCAGTTACCGGATCTCCTGTTAGTAGGAAACGTAGGGAGGAGTACCAACTGTAACATATGTTGAGAACAGTTCATATCATACCTTCCGGCCTCAGTTACCGGATCTCCTGTTAGTAGGAAACGTAAGCGGTAGGGAGGAGTACCAACTGTATCATATGTTGAGAACAGTTCATATGATACCTTCCGGCCTCAGTTACCGGATCTCCTGTTAGTATGAAAGGTCAGCGGTAGGGAGGGGTGCCAACTGTAACATATGTTGAGAACAGTTCATATCATACCTTCCGGCCTCAGTTACCGGATCTCCTGTTAGTAGGAAACGTAAGCGGTAGGGAGGAGTACCAACTGTAACATATGTTGAGAACAGTTCATATCATACCTTCCGGCCTCAGTTACCGGATCTCCTGTTAGTAGGAAACGTAAGCGGTAGGGAGGAGTACCAACTGTAACATATGTTGAGAACAGTTCATATCATACCTTCCGGCCTCAGTTACCGGATCTCCTGTTAGTAGGAAACGTAAGCGGTAGGGAGGAGTACCAACTGTAACATATGTTGAGAACAGTTCATATCATACCTTCCGGCCTCAGTTACCGGATCTCCTGTTAGTAGGAAACGTAAGCGGTAGGGAGGAGTACCAACTGTAACATATGTTGAGAACAGTTCATATCATACCTTCCGGCCTCAGTTACCGGATCTCCTGTTAGTAGGAAACGTAAGCGGTAGGGAGGAGTACCAACTGTAACATATGTTGAGAACAGTTCATATCATACCTTCCGGCCTCAGTTACCGGATCTCCTGTTAGTAGGAAACGTAAGCGGTAGGGAGGAGTACCAACTGTAACATATGTTGAGAACAGTTCATATCATACCTTCCGGCCTCAGTTACCGGATCTCCTGTTAGTAGGAAACGTAAGCGGTAGGGAGGAGTACCAACTGTAACATATGTTGAGAACAGTTCATATCATACCTTCCGGCCTCAGTTACCGGATCTCCTGTTAGTAGGAAACGTAAGCGGTAGGGAGGAGTACCAACTGTAACATATGTTGAGAACAGTTCATATCATACCTTCCAGCCTCAGTTACCGGATCTCCTGTTAGTAGGAAACGTAAGCGGTAGGGAGGAGTACCAACTGTAACATATGTTGAGAACAGTTCATATCATACCTTCCGGCCTCAGTTACCGGATCTCCTGTTAGTAGGAAACGTAAGCGGTAGGGAGGAGTACCAACTGTAACATATGTTGAGAACAGTTCATATCATACCTTCGGCCTCAGTTACCGGATCTCCTGTTAGTAGGAAACGTAAGCGGTAGGGAGGAGTACCAACTGTAACATATGTTGAGAACAGTTCATATCATACCTTCCGGCCTCAGTTACCGGATCTCCTGTTAGTAGGAAACGTAAGCGGTAGGGAGGAGTACCAACTGTAACATATGTTGAGAACAGTTCATATCATACCTTCCGGCCTCAGTTACCGGATCTCCTGTTAGTAGGAAACGTAAGCGGTAGGGAGGAGTACCAACTGTAACATATGTTGAGAACAGTTCATATCATACCTTCCAGCCTCAGTTACCGGATCTCCTGTTAGTAGGAAACGTAAGCGGTAGGGAGGAGTACCAACTGTAACATATGTTGAGAACAGTTCATATCATACCTTCCGGCCTCAGTTACCGGATCTCCTGTTAGTAGGAAACGTAAGCGGTAGGGAGGAGTACCAACTGTAACATATGTTGAGAACAGTTCATATCATACCTTCCGGCCTCAGTTACCGGATCTCCTGTTAGTAGGAAACGTAAGCGGTAGGGAGGAGTACCAACTGTAACATATGTTGAGAACAGTTCATATCATACCTTCGGCCTCAGTTACCGGATCTCCTGTTAGTAGGAAACGTAAGCGGTAGGGAGGAGTACCAACTGTAACATATGTTGAGAACAGTTCATATCATACCTTCCAGCCTCAGTTACCGGATCTCCTGTTAGTAGGAAACGTAAGCGGTAGGGAGGAGTACCAACTGTAACATATGTTGAGAACAGTTCATATCATACCTTCCGCCTCAGTTACCGGATCTCCTGTTAGTAGGAAACGTAAGCGGTAGGGAGGAGTACCAACTGTAACATATGTTGAGAACAGTTCATATCATACCTTCCGGCCTCAGTTACCGGATCTCCTGTTAGTAGGAAACGTAAGCGGTAGGGAGGAGTACCAACTGTAACATATGTTGAGAACAGTTCATATCATACCTTCGGCCTCAGTTACCGGATCTCCTGTTAGTAGGAAACGTAAGCGGTAGGGAGGAGTACCAACTGTAACATATGTTGAGAACAGTTCATATCATACCTTCCAGCCTCAGTTACCGGATCTCCTGTTAGTAGGAAACGTAAGCGGTAGGGAGGAGTACCAACTGTAACATATGTTGAGAACAGTTCATATCATACCTTCCGGCCTCAGTTACCGGATCTCCTGTTAGTAGGAAACGTAAGCGGTAGGGAGGAGTACCAACTGTAACATATGTTGAGAACAGTTCATATCATACCTTCCGGCCTCAGTTACCGGATCTCCTGTTAGTAGGAAACGTAAGCGGTAGGGAGGAGTACCAACTGTAACATATGTTGAGAACAGTTCATATCATACCTTCCAGCCTCAGTTACCGGATCTCCTGTTAGTAGGAAACGTAAGCGGTAGGGAGGAGTACCAACTGTAACATATGTTGAGAACAGTTCATATCATACCTTCCGGCCTCAGTTACCGGATCTCCTGTTAGTAGGAAACGTAAGCGGTAGGGAGGAGTACCAACTGTAACATATGTTGAGAACAGTTCATATCATACCTTCCAGCCTCAGTTACCGGATCTCCTGTTAGTAGGAAACGTAAGCGGTAGGGAGGAGTACCAACTGTAACATATGTTGAGAACAGTTCATATCATACCTTCCGGCCTCAGTTACCGGATCTCCTGTTAGTAGGAAACGTAAGCGGTAGGGAGGAGTACCAACTGTAACATATGTTGAGAACAGTTCATATCATACCTTCCGCCTCAGTTACCGGATCTCCTGTTAGTAGGAAATGTAAGCGGTAGGGAGGAGTACCAACTGTAACATATGTTGAGAACAGTTCATATCATACCTTCCAGCCTCAGTTACCGGATCTCCTGTTAGTAGGAAACGTAAGCGGTAGGGAGGAGTACCAACTGTAACATATGTTGAGAACAGTTCATATCATACCTTCCGGCCTCAGTTACCGGATCTCCTGTTAGTAGGAAACGTAAGCGGTAGGGAGGAGTACCAACTGTAACATATGTTGAGAACAGTTCATATCATACCTTCCAGCCTCAGTTACCGGATCTCCTGTTAGTAGGAAACGTAAGCGGTAGGGAGGAGTACCAACTGTAACATATGTTGAGAACAGTTCATATCATACCTTCCGGCCTCAGTTACCGGATCTCCTGTTAGTAGGAAACGTAAGCGGTAGGGAGGAGTACCAACTGTAACATATGTTGAGAACAGTTCATATCATACCTTCCGGCCTCAGTTACCGGATCTCCTGTTAGTAGGAAACGTAAGCGGTAGGGAGGAGTACCAACTGTAACATATGTTGAGAACAGTTCATATCATACCTTCCGGCCTCAGTTACCGGATCTCCTGTTAGTAGGAAATGTAAGCGGTAGGGAGGAGTACCAACTGTAACATATGTTGAGAACAGTTCATATCATACCTTCTGGCCTCAGTTACCGGATCTCCTGTTAGTAGGAAACGTAAGCGGTAGGGAGGAGTACCAACTGTAACATATGTTGAGAACAGTTCATATCATACCTTCCGGCCTCAGTTACCGGATCTCCTGTTAGTAGGAAACGTAAGCGGTAGGGAGGAGTACCAACTGTAACATATGTTGAGAACAGTTCATATCATACCTTCTGGCCTCAGTTACCGGATCTCCTGTTAGTAGGAAACGTAAGCGGTAGGGAGGAGTACCAACTGTAACATATGTTGAGAACAGTTCATATCATACCTTCCGCCTCAGTTACCGGATCTCCTGTTAGTAGGAAATGTAAGCGGTAGGGAGGAGTACCAACTGTAACATATGTTGAGAACAGTTCATATCATACCTTCCAGCCTCAGTTACCGGATCTCCTGTTAGTAGGAAACGTAAGCGGTAGGGAGGAGTACCAACTGTAACATATGTTGAGAACAGTTCATATCATACCTTCCGGCCTCAGTTACCGGATCTCCTGTTAGTAGGAAACGTAAGCGGTAGGGAGGAGTACCAACTGTAACATATGTTGAGAACAGTTCATATCATACCTTCTGGCCTCAGTTACCGGATCTCCTGTTAGTAGGAAATGTAAGCGGTAGGGAGGAGTACCAACTGTAACATATGTTGAGAACAGTTCATATCATACCTTCCGGCCTCAGTTACCAGATCTCCTGTTAGTAGGAAACGTAAGCGGTAGGGAGGAGTACCAACTGTAACATATGTTGAGAACAGTTCATATCATACCTTCCGGCCTCAGTTACCGGATCTCCTGTTAGTAGGAAACGTAAGCGGTAGGGAGGAGTACCAACTGTAACATATGTTGAGAACAGTTCATATCATACCTTCCAGCCTCAGTTACCGGATCTCCTGTTAGTAGGAAATGTAAGCGGTAGGGAGGAGTACCAACTGTAACATATGTTGAGAACAGTTCATATCATACCTTCCGGCCTCAGTTACCAGATCTCCTGTTAGTAGGAAACGTAAGCGGTAGGGAGGAGTACCAACTGTAACATATGTTGAGAACAGTTCATATCATACCTTCCGCCTCAGTTACCGGATCTCCTGTTAGTAGGAAACGTAAGCGGTAGGGAGGAGTACCAACTGTAACATATGTTGAGAACAGTTCATATCATACCTTCCGGCCTCAGTTACCAGATCTCCTGTTAGTAGGAAACGTAAGCGGTAGGGAGGAGTACCAACTGTAACATATGTTGAGAACAGTTCATATCATACCTTCTGGCCTCAGTTACCGGATCTCCTGTTAGTAGGAAACTTAAGCGGTAGGGAGGAGTACCAACTGTAACATATGTTGAGAACAGTTCATATCATACCTTCCGGCCTCAGTTACTGGATCTCCTGTTAGTAGGAAATGTAAGCGGTAGGGAGGTGTACCAACTGTACCAACTGTAACCCCTTTCAGTCCATCTTGCTGTTTTAAAAATAGTAACTCTCCACTAAACCTTAACTTTTTAAACAGGTAAAACTCAAGTTACCTACTTTCATATCTAACTTCTCTAGTGCACACTGCAGAGTGCATTCTTTTCAATCTTACCTTTAAGCATCCCTGTTACTAGCACTTTCTCTAATACCTAAAAAGATCATCTCTACTTGACTCCAAGTAGACTTTTCTCTATCTGTTAAACCTAGCACTTGCTCCTACAGTACTTATTACCTTGATACGGTACTCTTATAGATAGCACCCCAAAAAGGCAAACCCCCATTTCTCGGTCACCCACATCCCCCGGAATCTCTTTTAAAGTTTATTGTCTAGTCCTTCTAGCATGTCGAGGGATCAGTTGCTAGTGTCCTCTCCTGCTCAGCTGGTGAACCTGGGAATATTGAGGCAATGTTACAATTGCCTCATGTACACAGACAACCCTCTCCTCCTCCCACAAAACACAAATACATGTGAGAGATGCAACTATATGGCCAAACTGGAGGCTGAGCTCTCTCAACATAGGACTGGCAAGACCAGTCAGGAGGAGAAGGTTACCACACACACTATAGACCCAGTCTCACATAGTACCATCACAACCTCAAATCATACACATAAACACACAAGACATACTCGGCTCTGATCAAAAATCTACCAAAACAGCAGAGGCCACCAAAGCAGACACCCAAACAACCACCACCTCAGAACACAACACCTGCAACACATAGACCTCACAGTCAGAGTGTCAAACAGTCACAGCCCTTAAGGCCAAACACAATGCCAGACACACTAGTCATTGGTGACTCGATAGTCAGACACACTGGTGTCCCGCTGACCAGACTGAGTAAGGAGAAGGTCACAGTAAGCTGCCTGTCGGGCGCTAGAATCCGCCACATAGCATAAGCACTCAGGTCTCTCAACAGCAGGTACAAATACAACTCAGTCATTGTCCACGCTGGTGTAAACGACCTCAGTCGTACCTCCTTGGACTACATGAAAAGAGACATTGAGCAGCTCTCTGATTATGTAGCCCAGGCAGGTATGACCCTGACCTTGAGCAGTATCCTACCTTCACCAAGAATGATGCCACAATACAGAGATAAGATGATCAGCTTTAACAATTGGCTTAAACTCTGGTGTCATTCAAAGGGGATGCCATGTCTGTCTGCCTGGGATGACATGCTGGACAAGCCACGCTGCTTCGCAAGGGAGGGCTTGCACCTGTCACCCCTGGGATTCCGGATATTGGCAAAGGCTCTTGCCACCCCCATAGTGCCTTTTTTAGGCAAGGCTCAAATTCTAAACCTACCACCCTAGAACACAAAAAGGAAAAAAACTAAGGGTAATGCTGCTCAATGCCAGAAGTCTAAATCTCAAAATGCACGCACTCGAGGCCCTTCTCAGTATGGAGAACATCGATGTCTGTGCAGTGACAGAAACCTGGTTCAAGGCTCCTGGGAGCACCCCAGCACTATCAGGTTTTACCTCTTATCATGCTCCGGCCCCAAAATCCGGACAATACCAAGAAAGGAGGGGGTATCCATATTCATCAAAGACACCCACACCTCAAGACTGGTGGCAACGATGCATCGGAGACCATCCAGGTGCAATTAACCATAGGCAAGACTGCTCTGCAAATTGTAGCATGTTACAGGCCACCCTCACAAACTCAGGAACCTCACATGGCCTTCCTGAAAACACTAGAGGGGATAAATGTATCACCAAACACCATCATACTAGGTGACTTCAATTACCCTAATATAGACTGGGAACACTACTCAAGCCCAAACACCCTAGCCCAAAAGTTCCTGGAATTCATAAACTCAAATGCCATGGAACAACTAGTCACCATCCCCACAAGAGGAGAAAACATACTTGATCTCATCATCACGAACATGGGAGCACAATGTTCAACACCGGAAGTATACCCCTCACTGGTGAGATCAGATCACAAACTAATCTCGCTGGAGGTCTTCATCCCACCCCCACCTGAAATAAAAAAGACCACAGTAAAGAACTTCGAAGCCGACTTCACACTTCTAAAGACTAGTGTGGTCTCCTTTAAGGCCCCAGCCAGTGGAAAACAGTACTCAAGCCGCTGAATCACTTACAAATGCCTTCTACCAGCACCTGCAGGACTGCATGGATAAGGCAATCCCAAGCAAAACAAAGACTCTTTGTACCAAAGGCAAGCATCCAGTCTGGTGGACCCCAGCCTTAAACAAACTCTACAACAAAAGGAGGAAGCTACTACAAGATAGAGCAAAATCCTTAAAAGGTAAGACACCCTTGATCACTATAAGTAAAAAACTAAGAGCTCTCATAAAATCATCCAAAGCAAATTTTGAGAGAAAAATAGCTAAAGACTCAAAAAGACAATCATAAGGCCTTCTTTAGCTATGTTAGAAACCTGGGAGGAAACTCCCAGATATGCTCAGAACTAGTTCAAAATGATGTGAAGATTACTGATCCTACAGACATTGCCAACATACTGGCTGACAGATTCAGTGCAAACTTCTCCCCCCTCCCCAAAAGGAGATATCTATACCAGCGATTGCAGCCCCCAAACATCTCCAACGCCCAAGTGAGAACTGCTCTCCAAAGCAAAAACACAGCATCCATGGGACCTGATGGTGTCCCCAGCTGTGTGCTCCACGAACTCAACGAGGAATTAAACCCACAGCTAGGACAGCTGTTTAATCATAGTCTTACCTCTGGATACGCACCCAGGAGTGGCGCACTGCAACTGTGGTCCCACTTCACAAAGGCGGTGCCTCCACCGACCCTGGAAATTACCGCCCATTAGCTTGACAAGCCTTATCTGCAAAGCCATGGAGAGGATCATAATGGACCTCATAAATAAAGACATAGGGAATTTGCAGACTTTGGATCCATCCCAGTTTGGCTTTGTCAAAGGCAGATCATGCCTTCTAAACTTGGTTGACTTTTCGAAACAGTCACCAAAGCCATTGATGAGGGAAAGGCAGTCCATACAGCCTACCTCGATCTGGCGAAGGCCTTCGATACAATACCCCACTCAGGTATCATTGAAAAACTCATCAGCTTAAATGTTAACCCATACATCACAAGATGGGTTGCAAACTGGCTGAGTGACAGAACCCACAGGGTCAGAGTTGCTGGCGCTATGTCAGACTCAAAGCCTGTCACAAGTGGTGTAGCACAGGGCTCAGTCCTGGGCCCACTCTTGTTTGGCATCTACTTTTCAGTACAAGCAAACACAGGAGGGTTATGGCTGACAAAGTTTGCAGATGACTGCAAACTGGGCGCCATAGTAGAAAACACATCTGACACATATATCCTTCAGAAGGGTCTCACAGAAACGGATAACTGGTGCCAGAGCCATGGCCTAAAGTTAAATGCCAAAAAATGCATAGTCATACCCTTCGGGAAAAACAAGGTTACCCCTAGCTACCAAATAGGTGGCAATCCACTGAGCACAGAAGAAGTTATCAGGGACCTGGGGACCCAGGTTGATAGTAGTCTGTCATTCGACACCCATGTAGCTAAAGTAGTTAGGAAGACCTTCTACATTGCCCACCTTATCATGAAGGGATTCTCATCTAGATCAAGGGAGGTCATAGTCTCCCTATACTCATCACTCATCAGACCAATGATTGAGTACAATGCCCCATTCGGAATGTATCTGACCCGACACTTGCAGCAGCTGGAGAGGCCACAAAGTTCCTCACCAAAAGGATAAAGGGTCTCAAACATCTGTCCTATGCTGCCCGACTGAAAGAACTCCAGCTCTATTCAGTAAACGCTTGCTCAGAGGTGACCTTTGCCTAACATACAAGGCCATGTCAAACCCAGATTTGATGAATATGCTTCACCTCAAAAATCTAGATCCGTCAGAGCCACAAGGGCGGAGACTTAAACCTCGACACGGCTATTAATAGGACGTGCTGGAGGGATAGATTCATCACCCAAAGACTCCCTATGCTGTGGAATAAAATCCCGGTATATGTGAGGCAGAGCACCTCGCTGGCCTTGTTCAAGAGAAATCTTGACCAATGGATGGGAGATCGCAGATATACCCCAGGGATTACCTCAGTATCACTGCTCAACAGAGGCACAGCAAAATAATGGGTATAGTTCCCCATACTAAAGGAGTGGCGTAAGCCACAAAACTATGGGCTAGGCTTTAAATGCCCTCGGGCAGATAGCCTAGTATGAACCTATGAACCTATGAACATATGTTGAGAACAGTTCATTACATACCTTCCAGCCTCAGTTACTGGATGTCCTGTTACTAGGAAACGTAAGCAGGATGGAGGAGTACCAACTGTAACATATGCTGAAACAGTTCATATCATGCCTTCCGGCCTCAGTTACCGGATCTCTGGTTAGTAGGAAACGTAAGCAGTAGGGTGGAGTTCCAACTGTAACATATGTTAAGAACAGTTCATATCATACCTTCTGGCCTCAGTTAACAGATCTCCTGTTAGTAGGAAACATAAGCGGTAGGGAGGAGTACCATCTGTGACATATGCTGAGAACAGTTCATATCATACCTTCCAGCCTCAGTTACCGGATCTCCTGTTACGAGGAAAAGTAAGCGGTAGGGAGGAGTACTATCTGTAACATATGTTGAAAACAGTTCATATTATACCTTCCAGCCTCAGTTACCAGATTTCCTGTTAGTAGGAAACGTAAGCGGTGGGGAGGAGTACCATCTGTAACATATGTTGACAACAGTTCATATCATACCCTCCGGCCTCATTTACCAAATCTCCTGTTAGTAGGAAATGTAAGCGGTATGAAGGAGTACCAACTGTAACATATGTTGAGAATAGTTCATATCATACCTGCCGGCCTCAGTTACCAGATCTGCTGTTAGTAAGAAACGTAAGCGGTATGGAAGAGTACCAACTGTAACATATGTTGAGAACAGTTCATTTCATACCTTCCAGCCTCAGTTACCTGATCTCCTTTTAGTAGGAAACGTAAGTGGTAGGGAGGAGTACCAACTGTAAAATATGTTGAGAACAGTTCATATCATAACTTCTGGCCTCAGTTACCGGTCCTCCTGTTACTAGGAAAACTAAGCGGTAGGGAGGATTCCCAGCTGGAACATATGTTGAGAACAGTTCATATCATACCTTCCTGCCTCAGTTACCAGATCTCCTGTTAGTAGGAAACGTAAGCGGTAGGGATGAGTACCAACTGTAACATATGTTGAGAACAGTTCATATCATACCTTCCAGCTTCATTTACCGGATCTCCTTTTAGTAGGAAATGTAAGCGGTAGGAGGAGTGCCAATTGTAACATGTTGAGAACGGTTCATATCATGCCTTCCAGCCTCAGTTACCGGATCTCCTGTTAGTAGGAAATGTAAGCGTTAGGGAGGAGTACCAACTTTAACATATGTTGAGAAAAGTTCATATCATAACTTCTGGCCTCAGTTACCAGATATCCTGTTAGTAGGAAACGTAAGAGGTAGGGTGAAATACCAACTGTAACATATGATGAGAAAAGTTCCTATCATACCTTCCGGACTCAGTTACCGGATTTCCTGTTAGCAGGAAACGTATGCAGTAGGGATGAGCGCCAACTATAACATATGTTGAGAACAACTCATATCATACCTTCCGGCCTCAGATACCGGATCGCCTGTTAGTAGGAAACATAAGCTGTATGGAGGAGTACCAACTGTAACATATGTTGAGAACAGTTCATATCATACCTTCCGGCCTCAGTTACCGGATCTCCTATTAGTAGGAAACATAAGCAGTAGGGAGGAGTACCAACTGTAACATATGTGGAGAACAGTTCATATCATACCTTCCGCACTCAGTTACCGGATCTCCTTTTAGTAGGAAACGTAAGCGTTATGAAGGAGTACCAACTGTAACATATGTTGAGAACAGTTCATATCATACATTCTGGCCACAGTTACCAGATCTCCTGTTAGTAGGAAACGTAAGTGGTAGGGAGGAGTACCAACTGTAACATATGTTGAGAACAGTTCATATCATACCTTCTGGCCACAGTTACCGGATCTCCTGTTAGTAGGAAACGTAAGCGGTGGGGAGGAGTACCAGCAGTAGCATATGTTGACAAGAGTTCATATCATACCTTCCGGCCTCAGTTACCGGATCTCCTGTTAGTAGGAAATGTAAGCGGTAGGGAGGAGTACCAACTGTAACATTTGTTGAGAACAGTTCATATCATACCTTTCAGCCTCAGTTACCGGATCTCCTGTTAGGAGGAAACGTAAGTGGTAGGGAGGAGTATCAAATGTAACATATGTTGAGAACAGTTCATATCATACCTTCTGGCCTCAGTTTCCGGATCTCCTTTTAGTAGGAAATGTAAGTGGTTTGGAGGAGTACCAACTGTAACATATGTTGAGAACAGTTCATATCATACCTTCCGGCCTCAGTTACCAGATCTCCTGTTAGTAGGAAACGTAAGCGGTTTGGAGGAGTACCAACTGTAACATATGTTGAGAACAGTTCATATAATTCCTTCCGGCCTCAGTTACTGGACCTGCTGTTACTATGAAAACTAAGCGGTAGGGAGGAGTACCAACTGTAACATATGTTGAGAACAGTTCATATCATACCTTCCAGCCTCAGTTACTGGATCTCCTGTTAGTAGGAAACGTAAGCGTTAGGGAGGAGTACCCACTGTAACATATATTGAGAACAGTTCATATCATACCTTCTGGCGTCAGTTATCGGATCTCTTGTTAGTAGAAAACGTAAGTGATAGTGAGGACTACCAACTGTAACATATGTGGAGAACAGTTCATATCATACCTTCTGGCCTCAGTTACCAGATCTCCTGTTAGTAGGATTCGTAAGCGGTTTGGAGGAGTACCAACTGTAACATATGTTGAGAACAGTTCATATCATACCCTCCGGCCTCAGTTACCGGATCTCCTGTTAATAGGAAATGTAAGCGGTATGGAGGAGTACCAACTGTAACATATGTTGAGATCAGTTCATATCATACCTTCCGGCCTGAGTTTCCTGATCTCCTTTTAGTAGGAAACGTAAGTGGTTTGGAGGAGTACCAACTGTAACATATGTTGAGAACAGTTCATTTGATACCTTCCTGCCTCAGTTACCGGATCTCCTGTTAGTAGGAAACGTAAGCGGTAGGGAGGAGAACCAACTGTAACATATGTTGAGAACAGTTCATATCATACCTCCGGCCTTAGTTCCCGGACCTGCTGTTACGAGTAAAACTAAGCGGTTGGGAGGAGTACCAACTGTAACATATCTTGAGAACAGCTCATATCATACCTTCTAGCCTTAGTTACTGGATCTCCTGTTAATAGGAAACGTAAGCGGTGGGAGGAGTACCAACTGTAACATATGTTGAGAACAGTTCATATCATACCCTCCGGCCTCAGTTACCGGATCTCCTGTTAGTAGGAAATTTAAGCGGTATGGAGGAGTACCAACTGTAACATATGTTGAGAACAGTTCATATCATACCTTCCGGCCTCAGTTACCAGATCTCCTGTTAGTAGGAATTGTAAGCGGTTTGGAGGAGTACCAACTGTAACATATGTTGAGAACAGTTCATTTCATACCTTCCGGCCTCAGTTATCGAATCTCCTGTTAGTAGAAAACGTAAGTGGTAGGGAGGAGTACCAACTGTAACATATGTTGAGAACAATTCATATCATACTTTCCGGCCTCAGTTACCAGATCTCCTGTTAGTAGGAAACGTAAGCGGTAGGGATGAGTACTAACTGTAACATATGTTGAGAACAGTTCATATCATACCTTCCAGCCTCAGTTACCGGATCTCCTGTTAGGAGGAAACATAAGCGGTAGGGAGGAGTACCAACTGTAACATATGTTGAGAACAGTTCATATCATTCCTTTCGGCCTCAGTTACCGGATCTCCTGTTAGTAGGAAACGTAAGCGGTAGGGAGGAGTACCAACTGTAACATATGTTGAGAACAGTTCATATCATACCTTCCGGCCTCAGTTACCAGATCTCCGGTTAGTAGGAAACGCAAGCGGTAGGGAGGAGTACTAACTGTAACATATGTTGAGAACAGTTCATATCATACCTTCCAGCCTCAGTTACCAGATCTCCTGTTAGTAGGAAACTTAAGCGGTAGGGAGGAGTACCAACTGTAACATATGTTGAGAACAGTTCATACCATACCTTCCGGCCTCAGTTACCGGATCTCCTGTTAGTAGGAAACGTAAGCGGTAGGGAGGTGTACCAACTGTAACATATGTTGAGAACAGTTCATATCATACCTTCCGGCCTCAGTTAACGGATCACCTGTTAGTAGGAAACATAAGCGGTAGGGAGGAGTACCATCTGTGACATATGCTGAGAACAGTTCATATCATACCTTCCGGCCTCAGTTACCGGATCTCCTGTTACGAGGAAAAGTAAGCGGTAGGGAGGAGTACCATCTGTAACATATGTTGAGAACAGTTCATATTATACATTCCAGCCTCAGTTACCAGATTTCCTGTTAGTAGGAAACGTAAGCGGTGGGGAGGAGTACCAACTGTAACATATGTTGACAACAGTTCATATCATACCCTCCGGCCTCATTTACCAGATCTCCTGTTAGTAGGAAATGTAAGCGGTATGAAGGAGTACCAACTGTAACATATGTTGAGAACAGTTCATATCATACCTGCCGGCCTCAGTTACCAGATCTGCTGTTAGTAAGAAACGTAAGCGGTATGGAAGAGTACCAACTGTAACATATGTTGAGAACAGTTCATTTCATACCTTCCAGCCTCAGTTACCTGATCTCCTTTTAGTAGGAAACGTAAGTGGTAGGGAGGAGTACCAACTGTAAAATATGTTGAGAACAGTTCATATCATAACTTCTGGCCTCAGTTACTGGTCCTCCTGTTACTAGGAAAACTGAGCGGTAGGGAGGATTCCCAGCTGGAACATATGTTGAGAACAGTTCATATCATACCTTCCTGCCTCAGTTACCAGATCTCCTGTTAGTAGGAAACGTAAGCGGTAGGGATGAGTACCAACTGTAACATATGTTGAGAACAGTTCATATCATACCTTCCAGCCTCATTTACCGGATCTCCTGTTAGTAGGAAACGTAAGCGGTAGGGACGAGTACCAACTGTAAAATATGTTGAGAACAGTTCATATCATACCTTCCAGCCTCATTTACCGGATCTCCTGTTAGTAGGAAACGTAAGCGGTAGGGACGAGTACCAACTGTAAAATATGTTGAGAACAGTTCATATCATAACTTCTGGCCTCAGTTACCGGATCTCCTTTTAGTAGGAAATGTAAGCGGTAGGAGGAGTGCCAATTGTAACATATGTTGAGAACGGTTCATAGCATGCCTTCCAGCCTCAGTTACCGGATCTCCTGTTAGTAGGAAATGTAAGCGTTAGGGAGGAGTACCAACTTTAACATATGTTGAGAAAAGTTCATATCATAACTTCTGGCCTCAGTTACCAGATATCCTGTTAGTAGGAAACGTAAGAGGTAGGGTGAAATACCAACTGTAACATATGATGAGAAAAGTTCCTATCATACCTTCCGGACTCAGTTACCGGATTTCCTGTTAGCAGGAAACGTATGCAGTAGGGATGAGCGCCAACTATAACATATGTTGAGAACAACTCATATCATACCTTCCAGCCTCAGATCTGGTAACTGAGGCCGGCAGGTATGATATGAACTGTTCTCAACATATGTTACAGTTGGTACTCCTTCATACCGCTTACATTTCCTACTAACAGGAGATCTGGTAAATGAGGCCGGAGGGTATGATATGAACTGTTAGTAGGAAACGTAAGCTGTATGGAGGAGTACCAACTGTAACATATGTTGAGAACAGTTCATATCATACCTTCCGGCCTCAGTTACCGGATCTCCTATTAGTAGGAAACATAAGCGGTAGGGAGGAGTACCAACTGTAACATATGTGGAGAACAGTTCATATCATACCTTCCGCACTCAGTTACCTGATCTCCTTTTAGTAGGAAACGTAAGCGTTATGAAGGAGTACCAACTGTAACATATGTTGAGAACAGTTCATATCATACATTCCGGCCACAGTTACCAGATCTCCTGTTAGTAGGAAACGTAAGTGGTAGGGAGGAGTACCAACTGTAACATATGTTGAGAACAGTTCATATCATACCTTCTGGCCACAGTTACCAGATCTCCTGTTAGTAGGAAACGTAAGCGGTGGGGAGGAGTACCAGCAGTAGCATATGTTGACAACAGTTCATATCATACCTTCCGGCCTCAGTTACCGGATCTCCTGTTAGTAGGAAATGTAAGCGGTAGGGAGGAGTACCAACTGTAACATATGTTGAGAACAGTTCATATCATACCTTCCAGCCTCAGTTACCGGATCTCCTGTTAGGAGGAAACGTAAGTGGTAGGGAGGAGTACCAACTGTAACATATGTTGAGAACAGTTCATATCATACCTTCTGGCCTCAGTTTCCGGATCTCCTTTTAGTAGGAAATGTAAGTGGTTTGGAGGAGTACCAACTGTAACATATGTTGAGAACAGTTCATATCATACCTTCCGGCCTCAGTTACCGGATCTCCTGTTAGTAGGAAACGTAAGCGGTTTGGAGGAGTACCAACTGTAACATATGTTGAGAACAGTTCATTTCATACCTTCCGGCCTCAGTTACCAGATCTCCTGTTAGTAGGAAACGTAAGCGGTAGGGAGGAGTGCCAACTGTAATATATGTTGAGAACAGTTCATATCATACCTTCCGGCCTCAGTTACCGGACCTGCTGTTACTAGGAAAACTAAGCGGTAGGGAGGAGTACCAACTGTAACATATGTTGAGAACAGTTCATATCATACCTTCCAGCCTCAGTTACCGGATCTCCTGTTAGTAGGAAACGTAAGCGTTAGAGAGGAGTACCAACTGTAACATATATTGAGAACAATTCATATCATACCTTCTGGCCTCAGCTATCGGATCTCCTGTTAGTAGAAAACGTAAGTGGTAGAGAGGAGTACCAACTGTAACATATATGGAGAACAGTTCATATCATACCTTCCGGCCTCAGTTACCAGATCTCCTGTTAGTAGGAATCGTAAGCGGTTTGGAGGAGTACCAACTGTAACATATGTTGAGAACAGTTCATATCATACCCTCCGGCCTCAGTTACCGGATCTCCTGTTAGTAGGAAATGTAAGCGGTATGGAGGAGTACCAACTGTAACATATGTTGAGATCAGTTCATATCATACCTTCCGGCCTGAGTTTCCTGATCTCCTTTTAGTAGGAAACGTAAGTGGTTTGGAGGAGTACCAACTGTAACATATGTTGAGAACAGTTCATTTCATACCTTCCGGCCTCAGTTACCGGATCTCCTGTTAGTAGGAAACGTAAGCGGTAGGGAGGAGTACCAACTGTAACATATGTTGAGAACAGTTCATATCATACCTCCGGCCTCAGTTCCCGGACCTGCTGTTACTAGTAAAACTAAGCGGTTGGGAGGAATACCAACTGTAACATATCTTGAGAACAGCTCATATCATACCTTCCAGCCTTAGTTACCGGATCTCCTGTTAATAGGAAACGTAAGCGGTGGGAGGAGTATCAACTGTAACATATGTTGAGAACAGTTCATATCATACCTTCCGGCCTCAGTTACCGGATCTCCTGTTAGTAGGAAATGTAAGCGGTATGGAGGAGTACCAACTGTAACATATGTTGAGAACAGTTCATATCATACCTTCCGGCCTCAGTTACCAGATCTCCTGTTAGTAGGAAACGTAAGCGGTAGGGAGGAGTACCAACTGTAACATATGTTGAGAACAGTTCATATCATACCTTCCGGCCTCAGTTATCGGATCTCCTGTTAGTAGAAAACGTAAGTGGTAGGGAGGAGTACCAACTGTAACATATGTTGAGAACAGTTCATATCATACCTTCCGGCCTCAGTTACCGGATCTCCTGTTAGTAGGAAATGTAAGCGGTATGGAGGAGTACCAACTGTAACATATGTTGAGAACAGTTCATATCATATCTTCCGGCCTCAGTTACTGGATCTCCTGTTAGTAGGAAACATAAGCTGTAGGGTGGAGTACCAACAGTAACATATGTTGAGAACAGTTCATATCATACCTTCCGGCCTCAGTTTCCTGATCTCCTGTTAGTAGGAAACGTAAGCAGTAGGGAGGAGTACCAACTGTAACATATGTTGAGAACAGTTCATATCATACCTTTCGGCCTCAGTTACCGGATCTCCTGTTAGTAGGAAACGTAAGCGGTAGGGAGGAGTGCCAACTGTAACATATGTTGAGAAGAGTTCATATCATACCTTCCGACCTCAGTTACCGGATCTCCTATTAGTAGGAAACGTAAGCGGTAGGGAGGAGTACCAACTGTAACATATGTTGAGAACAGTTCATATCATACCTTCCGGCCTCAGTTACCGGATCCCCTGTTAGTAGGAAACGTAAGCGGTAGGGAGGAGTACCAACTGTAACATATGTTGAGAAGAGTTCATATCATACCTTCCGGCCTAAGTTACCAGATCTCGTGTTAGTAGGAAACGTAAGCGGTAGGAAGGAGTACCAACTGTAACATATGTTGAGAAAAGTTCATATCATAACTTCTGGCCTCAGTTACCGGATCTCCTGTTAGTAGGAAACGTAAGCGGTAGGGAGGCGTACCAACTGTAACATATGTTGAGAACAGTTCATATCATACATTCCGGCCTCAGTTACCGGATCTCCTGTTAGTAGGAAAAGTAAGCGGTAGGGAGGAGTACCAACTGTAACATATGTTGAGAACAGTTCATATCATACCTTCCGGCCTCAGTTACCGGATCTCCTGTTAGTAGGAAACGTAAGCGGTAGGGAGGAGTACCAACTGTAACATATGTTGAGAACAGTTCATATCATACCTTCCGGCCTCAGTTACCAGATCTCCTGTTAGTAGGAAATGTAAGCGGTAGGGAGGAGTACCAACTGTAACATATGTTGAAAACAGTTCATATCATGCCTTCCGGCCTCAGTCACCGGATCTCTGGTTAGTATGAAACGTAAGCGGTAGGGAGGACGACCAACTGTAACATATGTTCAGAACAGTTCATATCATACCTTCCGGCCTCAGTTACGGGATCTCCTGTTAGTAGGAAATGTAAATGGTAGGGGTAGTACCAACTGTAACATATGTTGAGAACAGTTCATATCATACCTTCTAGCCTCACTTACCGGATCTCCTGTTAGTAGGAAACATAAGCGGTAGGGAGGCGTACCAACTGTAACATATGTTGAAAACAGTTCATATCATTCCTTCCGGCCTCAGTTACCGGATCTCCTGTTAGTAGGAAACGTAAGCAGTAGGGAGGAGTACCAACTGTAACATATGTTGAGAACAGTTCATATCATACCTTCCGGACTCAGTTACCGGATCTCCTATTAGTAGGAAATGTAAGTGGTGGGGAGGAGTACCAACTGTAACATATGTTGAGAACAGTTCATATCATACCTTCCGGCCTCAGTTACCAGATCTTCTGTTAGTAGGAAACGTAAGTGGTAGCAAGGAGTACCAACTGTAACATATGTTGAGAACAGTTCATATCATACCTTCCGGCCTCAATTACCGGATCTCCTGTTATTAGGAAACGCAAGCGGTAGGGAGGAGTACCAACTGTAACATATGTTGAGAACAGTTCATATCATACCTTCTGGCCTTAGTTACCAGATCGCAGTACAAAGGGTGGAGGTGTATTCATATTCATCAAGGATTCCCACATCTCCAGGTTAGTGGCGCAGCATGATGCCCCAGAGATCATCCATCCGCATCTATCAGCATGCAAAACCACACTTCAAGTCATAGCCTTTTATAGATTGCCCACCATGTCCCAAGATGCTCACTCAGCATTCCTTCAGGCATTGGAAAATATAAAGATCCTACCCAGCACCATAATTTTGTGTTATTTCAACTACCCTGGTATAGACTGGGTGAACTACCAAAGTTCTAACTCCTATGCCCAGCGGTTCATAGAATTTATATATTCAAATGCCCTTGAACAACTGGTATGTTCTCCCACTAGATGGGACAACATATTGGATTTAGTCATCACAAATATGGGCGCCCATTGTATCACACCCATTATCACTCCCTCTCTGGTCAGATCAGACTACAATCTGATAACTCTGTACGTCCTCACCCCTCCACCTCCCCCAGTCAAAGAAACCATCGTAAAAATCCTTTCCAAAGCAAACTTCAAACTACTTGCGACAGAAGTGGAAAGCTTCACTATTCCCTTGCAGAAGGATAATGATATCCAGGATGCAGAATCCTACACCAAGGCACTCTATATGCATCTTCAGGATTGCATGGACCATGCTATCCCAAATAAAACCAAGACTCCTTCCTCAAGCAAGAAGAAACCAGTCTAGTGGACCCTGGCCATAAGCAAACTATACAATAAAAGGAGGAGACTTATACAAAAAAAGGCCAATTCTCAAGTAGAAAAATCATCCCTGATCAGCATTAGTAAGAAATTGAGGGCCCTTATCAAGTCAACTAAAGCCAGTTTCGAAAAGATAGTTGCCAAGGATAACCATAAGGCCTTCTATGGTTACATCAAAAACCTAAATGGCAATGCTCAGGTCTGTTCTGAGCTAGTACAAAATGGAACAAAATACACTGACCCCACTGACATTGCCAACATCTTGGCTGATAGGTTCAGTGCAAATTTCTCCCCCGCTCATCACCTACAGGGCCTATTACTATTCCAGGGGGTTGTGTAACTCCAATTATTACTGATACGTTGGTTAATGAGGCTCTATCTAAAGCTAAAAACACTGCCTCCATGGGACCAGATGGTGTCCCGGGCTGTGTCATACGCGAGCTCCAAAAGGAATTAACCCCGCATCTTAATACCCTGTTCAGTCTCAGCCTCTGCACAAGATATGTGCCCATAGAATGTCGCACAGCAATGGTGGTTCCGCTGCACAAGGGTGGGCCCACAACCGATCCTGGGAACTACTGACCAATAAGCCTGACCAGTCTGATCTGTAAGGCAATGGAGTGGATCATTATGAAACTCATAAATGGAGAGATTGGGAACCTCCAAACACTTG
>NC_056750.1:821977687-822092687 GCF_019279795.1 Protopterus annectens | reverse complement strand
TTGGGCAAGATCTGTCTTCCCTTTATTAGGGCTTAATGAACTGATATGGCTGAATCAAGTCTTGATAAATAGAATTTGGTGAATCAAATCTCACCAGAAAGCACCTATAACAGATTTATCAAACCCAATTCAGGGTAACTCCCTTCAAAGTCTTACTTTGGGTCTTCCAAAAGTCTTTCAAAGATATTGAAATATCACTCCAAATGAGGAGTGCTGACATGCCAAAAAAAAAAAAAAATGAAACTACAGGAAAAGAATGAATCTCAAGTATCATTCATCTCCCCCTGCACCCCTTCCAAAAAAACTTACATATACTAACTCTGAGCTCCGCTTACCTTGAAGAAAAGGGGACATCCTGAGAAATGGCCCTTTTGGACTGTCTGTTTTTTGGCCATTCAGTGCCTGTGTTTTGGGACTCAGTCTAGTGGGTCCTGACATTTCAAATGGTTACCGCAGTCATATTTTCCTCATGCTAGGACCCGATGAATCAGGATGACTTGATGAACCAGGACTCAGTAAACCAGGATCACTGAACTGGGTCTTGATTAATTATGTGAGATTAATCAAGAGTTGATGAAAGGTGACTCAACAAATGCAACAGGAACTAAGTATATGTTATGCTTATAAGGTGTAAGAACAAAGGTTTATAAGGTGTAAGAACAAAGTTAGGGTTAGAATGCATTAATAAGGTTGTGCAGAAAGTACCATCCTGCCTTTAAATCCAATGTACTATAATTCATTTTTTCTTCATTTGACTTTTAACCAGTCCTAATGGCAATTGCTGAATTTTAGCGCTAGGCAGAGCATGCTGTAGTGTGATAACACCAAATATCCTGCGCTACAGGAAAATAGATCATTCTATGTCAGTAGTCATACATCTCTTTAATTTTACTAATGATTTTTTTTTTCTTTTCGGTGACCCAACCTGCCTTCGCTGTATATGCCACAGCTAATAAGAATAAAACAATATCTATTATCAGGAAGAGTTTTTTTATTCTTTAAAGCTAAAGTCAGCCAAATCCCTGTTGGTGATCACTTTATTACAGCTTTCATTGAGCTATGCAAAGTAGAAAATGTTATAGCAGCATAAAACTGAATAAAGTACTACAAATATTTCTTCAGCTCTGCAAAGCAGAGTATCTTGTAAGAGTGCACATCTGATTGATACATGCGGCAGATTTCGGTTTTCCCGCTGCACAAGGCACAGCATTGGCAGTATAAAATTTAAAATCTATCAAAAACTATTAATTGAAAAAGCACAAAGGCTAAAAACACAAAAAATAAAGAACAATATAAAACTTAATTTCACTGATTTAGCGCTTTCATCTCCAATCAGGAGACTTCATCAGAATCAGTGTCTCACCACAGTTTTCAGTATTTATACAACTTCTAAAACAGTGTTATTGGCTGGCGTTTAATTACCTAATTAATTGAAGTTA
Source organism: Protopterus annectens (assembly GCF_019279795.1). Lineage (NCBI taxonomy): Eukaryota > Metazoa > Chordata > Ceratodontiformes > Protopteridae > Protopterus > Protopterus annectens. Next base: position 822,091,248 of record NC_056750.1, on the reverse strand, counting down.
TTAATTTAAATTTAAAGGCAGAACGTACAGATACACAAAATGGAGATACAGGAATGAAAATACAGAATATAGAATATAGCAATCAAGTTGTTTCTCATTTCTTATAGTAGCTTTTCCTCTAAATTGTTTTCTAAAACCAAAATCAATATCAATCGAACCCTATAGGGGAATTACGGAATAAATACATTAAATACATTAAAATATATGAATAAAGATAAATATAAATAGTATAACATGTAGTTAAAACCTTGAATGTGAACCATAATGTAATAAATATATATATATAGTTAATTTAATAAATAATACAATAAATAATAATATATAGTAATATAATAGTAAAAGGAATAAATAGTAATAAATAATAATACATAGTAATGAATAGTATGATCCAATAAGGGAATATAGAGGAATAAATGCATATTATATATAGAATGTGTGAATATGTACAAATATAATACATATATAAATATTTCATGCATATGTTTGTATGAAGTTAAAATTGTAATATATAATATAATATAATATATAATTACTATAATTATATAGTTTAGTATATAGTATAATATAGTATTATTTCACCCATGTTTCTTCGGATCAGCTGCAAGGAGTTTTAATGCGGGGGTGATGGAAATATGGTCATTGAGGCCTTTACCACAACATGCATCAAGTCTCAATTGCCAGATCATCTCACGAAATTCCAATTGTGTTTCCCAATCACCGCCTCTTTCTAGGTAACTAACTTCTTCTATTACCCAGAATTTATAATTAGCCTCTTTACATATTAATGCATGTCTATATAATGCATTGCTTTCGTTGTGTTTGTTTATGTCTCTAATGTGCTCATAGATTCTAGTCCTTAGATGATGTTCCGTTTTTCCTATGTAGTAACTCCAACAAGTTTTACAGAAGGCCAAATAAACAACTCCTTTAGAGTAGCAACTGTTATATTTATTTGCCCTTAAAATCATTCCCAAACGGTATACTAACCTCCTTACATCCAGCAATATAGGTGCATTGTGCACATCTCCCGCATCTGAAGGTTCCAAGTTTAACACAGGTCCCTCCTGCCTTATTCTTATTACTCTCAATAATATTCTTAATATTTTACTCCTCCTGTAGCTGTATTTTATCCTACTTTGAAATACATTGGTTTTAGTAGGCATATTTTTGAACATTTCCCATGTTTCATTTATGCATCTTTTTAACCATCCAATTCCCTTGTAATAAGTCAAAGTTAAATATGGTATTATGTCTACATTGTTGGATTCCTGCCTGTTAGAAATATTTCTCCTCCCATCCTGGTTGGAATCTACTATCAAATTGTCATTATTCAACAGGGGGACATATTTGTTGCCCCTTCCTAACTGGACATATTCCTTAATGGGTTTGATAAATTCAAATGGGTATCCCCTTCCTAAAAACATCTTTTCAATATTATTAATTTCATTTAAAAATTCATTTGTATCGGAGATCATTCTAGCCATTCTAATCATTTGTCCCTTAACTATATTCTTTTTTAATTGATAAGGATGATCACTTTCGAAATGTAAATAGGAATTTGAATAATGTTCCTTTCTATAAATATTGGACTTGTAACATTTATTTATGTAGTCTTTTTCTAGTTTAACATCTAAATAGTGTATAGTGTATTCCCCTGTTTGGTATGTAAATTGTAAAAAACTAGTAGTGTTATTGATATATTCTATAAATTTGTCAAAACGATCATAGGAACCGTTCCAGAGAACAAAAATGTCATCCAGAAAACGAAAATATTTAATAATATGTTGGCTAAACTCCAAATTGAACACATATTGCCTCTCCCAACAAAGCATAATTATATTGGCATATATTGGGGCGCATGTCGATCCCATTGCAACCCCTTCTTTTTGGTGATAATAATCCCCTTGAAAATATACATAATTGTACTTAAGGACTAACTCCATATTTTCTAGGACAAGCTTATATTCATCTACTGTTAAAAAGTCCGTCTCTACCAACATCCTTTCAAACCATGTCAATCCCTCCATCTGGGAATGACTGCAAATAGGTCCCTCACATCAACGGTAATAAAAATAATATCATCTTTAAATGGACTCTGCCCAGTTTTGTACAAAAAGTCCCATGAATCAATCAAAATATATGTATGATTGTTGTAAAATTTCTTTAACTTAGTATCCACATACATCGCTAAAGGTTTTTTAACTTCATACAAACATATGCATGAAATATTTATATATTTATTATATTTGTACATATTCACACATTCTATATATAATATGCATTTATTCCTCTATATTCTCTTATTGGATCATACTATTCATTACTATTTATTATTATTTATTACTATTTATTCCTATTACTATTATATTATTATATTACTATATATTATTATTTATTGTATTATTTATTAAATTAACTATATATATATTTATTACATTATGGTTCACATTCAAGGTTTTAACTACATGCTATACTATTTATATTTATCTTTATTCATATATTTTAACGTATTTAATGTATTTATTCCGTAATTCCCCTATAGGGTTCGATTGATATTGATTTTGGTTTTAGAAAACAATTTAGAGGAAAAGCTACTATAAGAAATGAGAAACAACTTGATTGCTATATTCTATATTCTGTATTTTCATTCCTGTATCTCCATTTTGTGTATCTGTACGTTCTGCCTTTAAATTTAAATTAATAACTTCAATTAATTAGGTAATTAAACACCAGCCAATAACACTGTTTTAGAAGTTGTATAAATACTGAAAACTGTGGTGAGACACTGATTCTGATGAAGTCTCCTGATTGGAGATGAAAGTGCTAAATCAATGAAATTAAGTTTTATATTGTTCTTTATTTTTTGTGTTTTTAGCCTTTGGGCTTTTTCAATTAATAGTTTTTGATAGACCACCTTGGGATCTCGATTTTTTTGGACATTTCCAGTCTAGGAATACTTAAAGACAGCCTTCATTGTACCGGAGCAGTGTCCTGTATTTCGTGGGTTACCTCAGTGTGATCTTGGTTACCAGTATAAAATTTAACTCATTCCTTTGTCTCGTTAATTCCCTTCTTTTGTTTCCCAACTTGCATAGAATCTGTTTTTAACTTCAGGTGATTCAGTGAGTCTCTGTCATACATACTCGCAGCTACATATGACAAAGTGCCTTTTCACAGTAAGACTTGCTCAGTTTCTTTTTAAATCCACCTCCATTTACTGAAATGCAGAAAATTGCTACTTTATCTCATTCATTCAGAGACACAAAATACAACATCCTGTGACATTACAGCAATGCTGCTGCTTTGCAACAAATCTCTGTGCTAAGTGAATCTCAGAGGCGACAGCTTAATTTGGCAATCTACAAATGAGCAGAATCTGCTGCAAATCTTTTTTCTGTTGCACAATTAAAGATTATTGTCTGACAGCGTACAAATGAATCTACTGCACTGTGCAAGCCTTGAAAAGTAGATGGGGCAGCAAAGTCCAAAGCACTGCCAAGCCTTTCTCCTTGTATTGTGCGAATGAAGGCATTATCTGACCATATACAGTTCAAACCAATGCATTGCAATTTTCTCCTGGTTATGCTGTCATGTGATAGTGTTTACCAGATTCTACTGGGCTGCAAACTTATTTCCTAGCTAAACAAAGTGCCTCAGCATATAACAGCATAAAACACAATCCACTATTTTTGCTGGTTTATTGAGCTCCTTTTGTGTTCTTTTCCAGTAAACTTCAATTCTTTTTTTCCTTTATCTTACCAGTACTACCAAGTATTCTCCCAGGATCTTAAAGTTAACTATCACTCTCATGTTTAATTGCTGTATTAGTTCTCCACTAGTTTTCAGGTGGCTTATCAGTTTCAGGTTACAGGAACAGTAAGATGCATTTTAAAATGTTTATAATTAAAACATATTTGTCTGCCTAGAAGGTACATGATGTATTAGGGTTGTGGAGGGACATAATACGGTGACTGGAGTAAGTAGTCTTATTGTCTCATGGTGCAGGATATCCAGACGAATCAGACAAGGTATCCTTTTTGCAACACTGGCTAGAAATGCACAAATATTCTTCAAAGACAAGATACATAGCCCAATGTACACCTTTATTTTGAAACATGTCTTAATGCAGTTTTAGCTTGTTGTGGTGAGGTTGTATCCCTTGGCACACTACTGTGGTTGCAGTTTCTTTAAACTACTTTGCTTTGCAAGGGGTGTCATTTGGGCATTACTGGAATCATATCTGAGTTAAGGTACCACCACTCAGCAAACTAGATTTTGGAGTTCACCAGAGAATTTGCCAGCTGATGTTTAACAGGATGTGGCTTATAGGTTTGCAGTGTGCCCTGTAAGGATGCAGAACTGCATTCCAAAGATAGCAGTCTTATAATCAGTAGTAATTTGAAATGGCATACCTTGATATTCCCTAAAATGAAGCAGTAATATCTGCCTGTTAGTTTCATTTTGCTCAGTATTCTTAGAAAAAAATGGGAAGGAAAATGGTTACAGCAAAGGTACAGGAGAAGTACAGATGGTGAAGGTTACACAAAGTCTGCAGACATGACAGTGCAGACGGTGAAGGTTACACAAAGTCTGCAGACATGACAGTGCAGACGGTGAAGGTTACACAAAGTCTGCAGACATGACAGTGCACATGGTGAAGGTTACACAAAGTCTGCAGAGATGACAGTGCAGACGGTGAAGGTTACACAAAGTCTGCAGAGATGACAGTGCAGACGGTGAAGGTTACACAAAGTCTGCAAAGATGACAGTGCACATGGTGAAGGTTAAACAAAGTCTGCAGAGATGACAGTGCACATGGTGTAGGTTACACAAAGTCTGCAGAGATGACAGTGCAGACGGTGAAGGTTACACAAAGTCTGCAGAGATGACAGTGCAGACGGTGAAGGTTACACAAAGTCTGCAGAGATGACAGTGCAGACGGTGAAGGTTATACAAAGTCTGCAGAGATGACAGTGCAGACGGTGAAGGTTACACAGAGTCTGCAGAGATGACAGTGCACATGGTGAAGGTTACACAAAGTCTGCAGACATGACAGTGCACATGGTGAAGGTTACACAAAGTCTGCAGACATGACAGTGCACATGGTGAAGGTTACACAAAGTCTGCAGACATGACAGTGCACATGGTGAAGGTTACACAAAGTCTGCAGAGATGACAGTGCACATGGTGAAGGTTACACAAAGTCTGCAGAGATGACAGTGCAGACGGTGAAGGTTACACAAAGTCTGCAGAGATGACAGTGCAGACGGTGAAGGTTACACAAAGTCTGCAGACATGACAGTGCACATGGTGAAGGTTACACAAAGTCTGCAGACATGACAGTGCACATGGTGAAGGTTACACAAAGTCTGCAGGGATGACAGTGCAGACGGTGAAGGTTACACAAAGTCTGCAGAGATGACAGTGCAGACGGTGAAGGTCACACAAAGTCTGCAGAGATGACAGTGCACATGGTGAAGGTTACACAAAGTCTGCAGAGATGACAGTGCACATGGTGAAGGTTACACAAAGTCTGCAGACATGACAGTGCAGACGGTGAAGGTTACACAAAGTCTGCAGACATGACAGTGCAGATGGTGAAGGTTACACAAAGTCTGCAGACATGACAGTGCACATGGTGAAGGTTACACAAAGTCTGCAGACATGACAGTGCAGACGGTGAAGGTTACACAAAGTCTGCAGAGATGACAGTGCAGACAGGGAAGGTTACACAAAGTCTGCAGACATGACAGTGCAGACGGTGAAGGTTACACAAAGTCTGCAGACATGACAATGCACATGGTGAAGGTTACACAAAGTCTGCAGAGATGACAGTGCACATGGTGAAGGTTACACAAAGTCTGCAGACATGACAGTGCACATGGTGAAGGTTACACAAAGTCTGCAGACATGACAGTGCAGACGGTGAAGGTTACACAAAGTCTGCAGACATGACAGTGCAGATGGTGAAGGTTACACAAAGTCTGCAGAGATGACAGTGCAGACGGTGAAAGTTACACAAAGTCTGCAGAAATGACAGTGCACATGGTAAAAGTTACACAAAGTCTGCAGAGATGACAGTGCAGACGGCGAAGGTTACACAAAGTCTGCAGACATGACAGTGCACATGGTGAAGGTTACACAAAGTCTGCAGACATGACAGTGCACATGGTGAAGGTTACACAAAGTCTGCAGGGATGACAGTGCACATGGTGAAGGTTACACAAAGTCTGCAGAGATGACAGTGCAGACGGTGAAGGTTACACAAAGTCTGCAGAGATGACAGTGCAGACGGTGAAGGTTACACAAAGTCTGCAAAGATGACAGTGCACATGGTGAAGGTTAAACAAAGTCTGCAGAGATGACAGTGCACATGGTGTAGGTTACACAAAGTCTGCAGAGATGACAGTGCAGACGGTGAAGGTTACACAAAGTCTGCAGAGATGACAGTGCAGACGGTGAAGGTTACACAAAGTCTGCAGAGATGACAGTGCAGACGGTGAAGGTTATACAAAGTCTGCAGAGATGACAGTGCAGACGGTGAAGGTTACACAGAGTCTGCAGAGATGACAGTGCACATGGTGAAGGTTACACAAAGTCTGCAGACATGACAGTGCACATGGTGAAGGTTACACAAAGTCTGCAGACATGACAGTGCACATGGTGAAGGTTACACAAAGTCTGCAGACATGACAGTGCACATGGTGAAGGTTACACAAAGTCTGCAGAGATGACAGTGCACATGGTGAAGGTTACACAAAGTCTGCAGAGATGACAGTGCAGACGGTGAAGGTTACACAAAGTCTGCAGAGATGACAGTGCAGACGGTGAAGGTTACACAAAGTCTGCAGACATGACAGTGCACATGGTGAAGGTTACACAAAGTCTGCAGACATGACAGTGCACATGGTGAAGGTTACACAAAGTCTGCAGGGATGACAGTGCAGACGGTGAAGGTTACACAAAGTCTGCAGAGATGACAGTGCAGACGGTGAAGGTCACACAAAGTCTGCAGAGATGACAGTGCACATGGTGAAGGTTACACAAAGTCTGGAGAGATGATAGTGCAGACGGTGAAGGTTACACAAAGTCTGCAGACATGACAGTGCACATGGTGAAGGTTACACAAAGTCTGCAGAGATGACAGTGCACATGGTGAAGGTTACACAAAGTCTGCAGACATGACAGTGCAGACGGTGAAGGTTACACAAAGTCTGCAGACATGACAGTGCAGATGGTGAAGGTTACACAAAGTCTGCAGACATGACAGTGCACATGGTGAAGGTTACACAAAGTCTGCAGACATGACAGTGCAGACGGTGAAGGTTACACAAAGTCTGCAGAGATGACAGTGCAGACAGGGAAGGTTACACAAAGTCTGCAGACATGACAGTGCAGACGGTGAAGGTTACACAAAGTCTGCAGACATGACAATGCACATGGTGAAGGTTACACAAAGTCTGCAGAGATGACAGTGCACATGGTGAAGGTTACACAAAGTCTGCAGACATGACAGTGCACATGGTGAAGGTTACACAAAGTCTGCAGACATGACAGTGCAGACGGTGAAGGTTACACAAAGTCTGCAGACATGACAGTGCAGATGGTGAAGGTTACACAAAGTCTGCAGAGATGACAGTGCAGACGGTGAAAGTTACACAAAGTCTGCAGAAATGACAGTGCACATGGTAAAAGTTACACAAAGTCTGCAGAGATGACAGTGCAGACGGCGAAGGTTACACAAAGTCTGCAGACATGACAGTGCACATGGTGAAGGTTACACAAAGTCTGCAGACATGACAGTGCACATGGTGAAGGTTACACAAAGTCTGCAGGGATGACAGTGCACATGGTGAAGGTTACACAAAGTCTGCAGAGATAACAGTGCACATGGTGAAGGTTACACAAAGTCTGCAGAGATGACAGTGCACATGGTGAAAGTTACACAAAGTCTGCAGAGATGACAGTGCAGATGGTGAAAGTTACACAAAGTCTGCAGAGATGACAGTGCACATGGTGAAAGTTACACAAAGTCTGCAGAGATGACAGTGCACATGGTGAAGGTTAAGCAAAGTCTGCAGGCATGACAGTTCACATGGTGAAGGTTACACAAAGTCTGCAGAGATGACAATGCACATGGTGAAAGTTACACAAAGTCTGCAGAGATGACAGTGCAAATGGTGAAGGTTACACAAAGTCTGCAGACATGACAGTGCACATGGTGAAGGTTACACAGAGTCTGCAGAGATGACAGTGCAGACGGTGAAAGTTACACAAAGTCTGCAGACATGACAGTGCATATGGTGAAGGTTACACAAAGTCTGCAGAGATGACAGTGCAGACGGTGAAAGTTACACAAAGTCTGCAGACATGACAGTGCACATGGCGAAGGTTACACAAAGTCTGCAGACATGACAGTGCACATGGTGAAGGTTACACAAAGTCTGCAGAGATGACAGTGCAGACGGTGAAAGTTACACAAAGTCTGCAGACATGACAGTGCACATGGTAAAAGTTACACAAAGTCTGCAGAGATGACAGTGCAGATGGTGAAGGTTACACAAAGTCTGCAGACATGACAGTGCAGACGGTGAAAGTTACACAAAGTCTGCAGACATGACAGTGCAGACGGTGAAGGTTACACAAAGTCTGCAGACATGACAGTGCACATGGTGAAGGTTACACAAAGTCTGCAGAGATGACAGTGCACATGGTGAAGGTTACACAAAGTCTGCAGAGATGGCAGTGCAGATGGTGAAAGTTACACAAAGTATGCAGAGATGACAGTGCAGATGGTGAAGGTTACACAAAGTTTGCAGAGATGACAGTGCAGATGGTGAAAGTTACACAAAGTCTGCAGAGATGACAGTGCACATGGTGAAGGTTACACAAAGTCTGCAGACATGACAGTGCAGATGGTGAAGGTTACACAAAGTCTGCAGAGATGACAGTGCAGATGGTGAAAATTACACAAAGTCTGCAGAGATGACAGTGCACATGGTAAAAGTTAGACAAAGTCTGCAGAGATGTCAGTGCAGATGGTAAAAGTTAGACAAAGTCTGCAGAGATGACAGTGCAGATGGTGAAAGTTACACAAAGTCAGCAGACATGACAGTGCAGATGGTGAAGGTTACACAAAGTCTGCAGAGATGACAGTGCACATGGTGAAGGTTACACAAAGTCTGCAGAGATGACAGTGCAGATGGTGAAGGTTAGACAAAGTCTGCAGAGATGACCTGCTTTTTATAGGAAGTGCAGGTAGCATTAGCTCTCCCACCTGTGTGATTGACCATCTGTAGGACTGCTGAATCTTCCTGTATTGCATATGCACATTTCTGCATTTCAGATTTATTATTACTGCTTTGAATAATAAACAGCGTTTTTTTTTTTACAATTTTACATAACTTTGCATAAGTGTGTATTTAACTAATTACTAGCACTGTAAATTGTACATTGGTTTTACCTTCTGCACAAGTCACCTGGTTATCAAACAACAAAAATCAAACCATGTTTCTATCACACGCTTACTTTTCTACTTTGTTTCCTTCCTATCTCTTTTTCTGTCCCATTACTTGTAGATCCCTGGGGATCGCATAATGGCAGTCTCCCCTATTTCACACTCTTCCACAACTTAACTCTCTCCCCCATAACATGGCCTGCACAGCTGACATACACTTAATAACAAAGCCATCCAATATGCAGAGTTATTTATAAATGTACACTTAGCTGATACTTGGCAGATATATACGGTGGTGGGTTTGCTGTAGGTGGGATTACGTTTTGGTCAGGTTGGGTCTCCTAGTTATCTTTCCCATTTACTGCTGGACACCTCATGACCTGGAATGTCAGTGGTATGCTCTCAGTATGTGCACATCCATCCATTCATCCATGTTCTGTTAACCCATTTTATTCTTTACAAGGACATAGGGATGCCAGCCTATCCTGGCAGCTAGGCATCAAAACTATGCTCGAACGAATGTTGGTGAACAGTGGCATTGCATGTACTTTCTGCTCTTAGTAGATAATAAATTGAACTTTTGATGTGATCAGTCATAACCTGTGTCTGCGCAAACTGCCATTTAAGAAATGGTTAGAATGAGCTCTAATATGGCTGTGCACATATGTAAAGAATAGAACACTTTTATAATTACTGTGAAGATAGGTAAAGGCTGCCAGCCTAGCCAGAAAGAATTCTGTAGCTAATTATGTCATTTGTAACTATTAATGTAAGCCACAAGCTTGTTCTCTTATGTGAAAATACTAATTTGGATATTGAACTGCAAAAGTGTAATGACAGTGCACTCTGCTGTATCTGCTGTAAGAAAGCTAAGTCAAGCATTTTATCACTGCCTTTGATGTCAAAATTCAGAGCCGATATGTCTGGATGAAGGAATTATGGCTATTGTCTTGACACCAAAGTTAATTGCTAGAATTTGCATGTATAAATTCTTGTATTATTCTGGCTTCCTGACCAGCTGCAAGATCAAGAGTTATTAACCTCCGAGAATCTGGTAGCCTAGGAAACAGAGAAATGATGAAATCTGAAATGAATCAGTGGTACTGTTATTAATTTAAAGACAAAAAGAATGAGAGCATTAGAGCATTTTGCCTTGAGAACATCCAACATCACCAGCACTGCCTGTTTCTATATGTAAGTAGGATCTTAGACTTTAGTGTTTCTCTTAGATATAGCTAGGAAATAGGAAGATTAGATTACTCTTTGTGTATTTATTATCCTTCCCCTTATATGGATGCCCCTCACTGGTGTTAGTGGTGAGGATTGAGGCTCTTTGATTGCTGGGCCAGTGCACGGGTGTTAGAATTACACATGGAAACATGGCTAGTGCTTCACAAATTGAGACAAGTTTACCCAGAAGGTCAGTACTGTGTTCTCTACACTTCAACTTATTTACAAACACACTGACTTGAGTTATGGAATTAATTATTATATAAACATGTGGTGAGCCTTGCACACATGACCACTCATAAGTAGATGTTACTGCGATCCTTATTAAGAATTGTCAGTACACCAGTATTTATGTCCAACAAATATAACTCAGAGTCAGCTTCAAAAAAAGTTGTAACATGGTGTAGAGATATTCTAAATTTCCACCTATTATAAAAGAGGGATTTAAGATAGATGCTAAAGTTTCCAGTTCTCCTGATCTAGAAAAAACACTTCTGTTTCCAGTAGTTATGTTTATTGAAAGCCAAGGAATTAAGAAGATAATAAAAAATAATTGGTAGATTATTAGAGGAAGTGGTCGAGTTGAGTAAAATTTTAGATGACTCTCCAGTTTATTTATAAGAAGAGTAAAAAGATTAAAAAGTTGTTAAAAAGAAATATTTCCAGGAACTTTCATTATAATTGCAAAGTAGGTTTTTCAGTTGTAAAAACTGTAAGCAGTGTAGATTTATACGTGGCTGAGCAGTGTAGAATTTCCACATTTGAATTTTGTTTTTAATATCCAGTACAGATACACTTGTAGTAGTACAAACATTGTATATCTGGCTCTCTGAAGTTCATGCCCACATTACTATGTTGACAAGACTATCAGGCAGCTTAGATATAGAATTAGAAAACAGCTTAGGGCTATAAGAATTAAAAATGAAAACAATCCTTTGTTTAAACACAATGTAAAATGTTGTGCTTTCAGAAAATTCCATTTACACTACTTGAACTAATTAATAGTGCAGAGTTTGTTAGTGGGTGCAATTATATGTTAGAAGCAAGGGAGCAGGATTGGCAAATTTTACTTAGAGCTGACCAGCTCCCAGGCTTAAATGAGTCTACTAATATCAAATGTCTTCTTAAAATAAAATAAAATAATTTAAAGGTTTTTGATATGTACACATGTATTTACATTTATATTTATTACACATATTTATTTATTTTTTTATGTTTATTCATTATTTTTTTATAAAAGCATATAAAACAGCAAATTCATTAGTTTACCATGTGATTCATTTGGAGTATTGTGATTGGGTACATTTGAATGTATTTGGCCCCTGATTTTATACTTAAGGGAAGGTAGAAAAGTTGAACATACATTTTCTGATGGAGTTCTATTGAATATAAATAAAGGAATGAACGCGTTAAATTTTGGTTTAGTTTGTCTGTTCTGCTGACAGTTATGCAAGATAATAGATGTATCCATATGGTGGCTGTTTTTTATAAACCCACTGACTTGAGTTTTGGAATTAAGTATTATATAAACGTGTTTTGGGCCTTGTACACATGGCCAGTCATACGCAGATGTCACTGCAATCCTTGGTAAGAATTGTCAGTACACCAGTATTTGAGTCCAACAAATATAACTCGGTGTCAGCTTGAAAAAAGTTGTAACTTGGCACTGCAGGTTGACTAAAGATTGTTCTAGTGATGTGAGGGGCCATTAGCAGAGAGGATATTTTAAAAGAAAGTGCTTGATCCCTCAGATTTGAGGGTTATAGCTGGATATTTCTTTGTCCTTTGGGCAACAGGGTAATAATCAAAAGAATATTTTGGTTTCACTACCAGAAGTATAGCCAAGATTTTTGTAGTTGCATGCCAGCTTCCGGAAGCTGATCAGGTATTAACTCCCTAAACAGATTTGGTCATATTCACATTACATCTTAGACTGCAACAGAAGGGATGCTGTTATGTTAGATGAATTACTGTTTATGCAAGACTTTTCACTGTTTCTGAGTTTCTTCACATTTCTGCACTATTGTACAACTGTGGAGCTATTACTTAAGTCCATGAGGGAGGGTCTACCCTCAACATGTGTGATGTGGGGGGCTTACCTTCCTGCATAAATGCTTATAATATTGCTGAATGGCTTTTAGATTTATTGTATTATCTATCAATCATGATCAAAGCATTTCGTTTCTAGTGAATGTGTCTTGATTATTCATTGAAGAAGCAAATACTTTAGTAGAAAGATATACCATAGCATCATGAGATAATTCAGTGACACAGACCACTGGGAGAGTTATCCTAATGGGACATCTGGAATATCACCTCCCTGTAGCAGCATGTATGTTGGCATGCTTATAAAAACACAAAACAAAGATGAACATCTTATAATATATACCTGTAAATACAAACAGCACTGTAAGGCTCTTCAGGGCTTAAGGGAGTGCCCATAAAAGAAACAAGGGACCATATAATACGGGTACTATGTCCTAGTTTTATGATAACATTCTGATAATGTTATGATAAATGGGGTGGAATGGTTATGCATTTCACCCCATTTACTACATCCTAAGAAACCTCCCCTCTAAGGAATTCTACTATGTGACTCTACTACAGCCCTCTGAAGAGCTTCAAACAGCCCCTCTCAAGATACTTTAATAGTGTATGTACTGTAATTTGTAAACTTAATTGCTACTTGTGTTTCACTACTGTGGTGCCTGTACTTTTCCCCCGCTCTAGCCAAGGAGCCTACTGTTTTTTTTTTTTTTTTACTCGCCCCTTAATCCCTCTTACCCTCTAAGCTACATGGACTGTGGTGGTGGTGCTGCAGTAGCATTGTCGCCTCACAGTAAGACGTCTTGTTTGATTCTCAGCTAGCGTGTCTTCTGTGTGGAGACATGCGTGAATGGGCGTACCTTCATTGAAGGTTGTGCGTCAGGGCCGGCAACTTGGCACATAAAAATCTACTGCCAATCATTAGTGGACCGAAGTTCCGCTGTGGCGACCCCTAACTAGGAAAAGCCGAAAGACACAACAACCCTCTAAGCTACGTGACATATATTTCTTACCACTAGGTGGCACTGCCCACACACTTATTTTATAGACTACTTTTATTCTTATTCTGCTCTAACCTAAGCTACCCTCACTCTCTCTACTTATTCACCCCACTAGCCTGCTGTACCTGGTGCGTTGATTTACTATCTTTCTTCCCTCACACTCTTCAGTGTAGACTTACCTCTGCTGTTCCTATCCTTCAGGTAAAGTCCCACATTTCTCCTAAAGCTGGCTGATTGGTTTCTGCCAACCACTTTCTCTCCAGCTCTTCCCACTCTGTTCGCCCTATGGGCTCACTCTGCTCCCCTACCCTGCCCCCAATTCCCAAACACCCCCACTACTCCTACATTTATTTCTACAGCAAAACCCTCCCTCTCCCCATCAACCAATCATTTCCACTAATCAGCCCCTCCCCACCCTACCTCCTCCTGACAATCAAATCCACTCCTCCCAGCCCATTAAAGTCCCTTATCTACTGCAGCTATACATACATCCTCTATCATGCCTTCTCTTCTACCTAAAGCCATTGTTACCCCATATATCTGCATTCTACTCCTGCTCCTTTTATACCATGCTACCTCCTACACCTATAACCGACTGCACTCCTCTTCCCTATCCTACCCCTTCTCACCACCTCCATCCTCTTACCTCAAAACACACTTCCACAACATATCTGCCTCTCTAGTTCAACCAAATCCACTCCATTACTTCAGAATAAACCCCCCTCAATTAAATACTGCAATCCTAAACTAATACTCTACTGTCCACAACTATCAAAATCCAAACCTAAAACACTTCTTCCCTTCCTCAACTACCTCTGCTTAGCTGGGGACATACACCCAAACCCAGGACCAAATACTGCCCCTAGTCCCATTCCCCCTATTACTAATAATAAAACCAACCTTGAATACCTCAAATTCCTCACCATCAATGCCCAGAGTTTAAAAAATAAAGTAGCCCACGCATGGCTAAATGCAACCTGCCCGACATTGTAGCCATCTCAGAAACCTGGCTAAACCCACATAGTGACTCCACATTCCTCCCCCCCTAGATTCCAATCTCTCAGAAGCAACTGCTTAGACAGAAAGGTTGTGTAGCCTTAATTACACTAACCAGCTGTCTATAACACCCTACCTCAATCCTATCCCTCCATTCAACAATCCAGAACTAGTAATAGGCCTACTAAAGATAAATAACCACGAAAGCATTTGCATAATATCCCTCTATACCCCCCTGGTAATAACACCAATACTCTTGAAGAAATCCTCCTCTGGACCTCTACCAATATTAAGCTAGAAACTTACATACTTGGAGATGTAAATATCGATTGGAATAAAATCAATAACCTTAATCCCACCATATCCATCAATCTATTTAATTACACCCAACTAACTAACTCCATCGCCATGCCTAACAAAACAAACCCCCCTGGTACCACACTAGACTGGATCCTTGTATCCCATCCTAATCATCATAAAATCCAGTGTAACACCTGATCCTATAGAAGACCACTTCCCAGCCTTCACCCATCGAGCTACCTTCTCCTCACCTACACCAGTATATTCAAACAAGTAACCTCTCAAACTTTAACCCCACTACTTTCTCTGACTCCCTAAAACAAATTAACTGGAACCCCCTAAAAACTCTTCCACTAGACAAACCCATAGCATTTTTCAGCTCAACCACCCTAAATGTCCTAAACTCCCAACAAGAACAAAAATAGTAAAAACAATGACCACCCCATGGCTAAAAACACCAAAAAAACTTATGCTACAAAGAGATAAAACCAGGAAAGCTTACCACCAATACAAACACCCTAAAACTTTACTTAAATACAAACAACTACACAACCCTGCTAAAAAACAAGTCATCACAGATAAAAACGTCTTACTATATCAAACCAGTTTAACCATTCAAATAACCCCAAACAGTTCTGGAATTCCATTAATTCTCTTCTCTTCTCAACCCAGGTACCAAAAGCAACCCCTGCCCTGACACCAGCAAATCTGATTCTGAAATAGCCTCTCTATTCAATTCTTTCTTCACAAACTCTATAGCTGAACTGACCAAGACCTTCCCCAACAATAACTCTTCCCCTCAACCTATCCAATCTTCCTCACTCCCTACTATTCCTCCTCCTACATTTGAGCTTAAACCCATCTCAACCTCCCACATAAAGTAATTATTCTCTAAATTAAAACCATGTTCCAATGGCCCTGACAATATTCCAGTCTCCTTCCTAAAAATAGCCACAGATGGCATCGCTCTCCCCATTAGCATCTTGATCAATAGGTCCATGCTGGAATCTTACGTGCCCAAATTATGGCATGCCGCCTTTATTCTACCTCTCCATAAAGGTGGCAAAAACAATAACATCTCAAACTTCCACCCCATTGCTATCCTCTCCCCAGTCTCTAAACTCCTAGAAAAATGCATCCACCTTCAGCTTATGCCATTCCTAACCAACCACCTAATAATCACTCGTACCCAACACGGCTTCTGACCTGACCACAGTAACATCACTGCCCTTTTCTCCTTCTTACACACAGTAAACCTTGTCCGCGACTCTGAAAAAATAGTATCTACTGTTCTACTGGATCTGTCCAAAGCTTTCAATACCATCTCCCATACCCACCTCCTAAACCATCTTTCTAATCTTAATCTCTCCCACAATACCTTATCTTGGTTCTCCAGCTACCTTTCAGACAGGTCTCAAGCTGTAAAATGGATAAAAAGCACATCTACCTTCCTTCCTACCCCACTGGGGTACCCCAAGGATCCATACTTGGTCCAATGCTATTCAACATCTTTATTAACGACTTTCACAAAGCCTTACCCACCACCAAAATCGTACAATATGCAGACGATTCTACTTTAATCTGCTGCGCCTCTAACCTGCCACAGCTCTAAACAGTGACACAAACTGCTTTTTTCACCACTGAAAATTGGATGCTCCAAAGTCACCTCTCGCTAAATGCCAACAAATCCAAAATACTTCTATTCTCTCCCTATAAAGCTTCCCCTATTGATAAACTCATTCCAAATCATTAGCCAAAACAACTCTACTATAGATGTTGTTCCCTTCACCAAACTTCTTGGAGTTACCATTGATGAACACCTAAAATTCGATACTCACATCCAGCAAAACATTAAGAAAACCCATATAAAACTTGGTTTGCTATACAGAAACATCCAATTCTTTGCTCCTTCCACCAGACTAACTCTAGCCACTAACTATCTACTCCCCTCTAGCCACTACCTATCTACTCCCCTCACTACTGTATGGCCTCCTCTTCTAACAAACTTATCTGCCTCTGTTTCCTCCAAACTGGAAATCTGTTACAAAAATTTGCAAACTTTCAACCAAAGCCAAATTCACCTCCCACCATTGTACTTCCCTTCTTTTGTTAAATTTGCTTGAACTATCCAACCATCTAGATTATCTCCAAATCACCACAGCCCACAGATTAACGTTTCAACCTTCTACGTGCCCTGCACTAACCAACATCCTTCAACATTTTACCCTTCACAGAACTCTCAGATCTACTCACCAAAACTTAGTCTCTGTCCGCAGACCCAACCGTCCTGCAGGTCAGCTTCTGCTATCATACTCCTTAGCTAAACAATGGAATTCTCTTCCTTCTTCTCTAAGGACTTGCAAAAACATTGAAACTTTTAAAACTCCGCTACATTCCTATCTTTACTCTAACAGGAAATGCAACTGCACTCCCCCCTTACCTAATAATCACTTCCACCCATTAAACTCCTGACCACCTCTGTCTTCAAGCTAACTTAACACAAATGTACATATTGTAAATAACAAAATTGTACAATGTATCCACGATTTTATGCCTGTTTCTCTTGCATGAAATGAAATTGTAACATCTTTTTCTTTTCCACAATTGTACCTGCAACTAATATATGTAAAGCAAACATTTTGTAACTAAACTATGTAATGTGGAGCTTTTCTACCCGGACCTCCACTGAAAATGGGTTCCCTGAGCCCAGTGGACCTCCCCGGTCATCAAACTGGAAATAATTAAATAAATAAATAAATAAATAAATAATAAATGAAATAAAAAGAAAGCTGCCATCTCTTAAAAACAAAATAGTGCTATGAATAACATATCAAAGCTTATAGTACATCAGTACTACAGTACTATACAGTTCTATAGTACATTTAAGAAATGATGCATCTATTGTCTGCAAAGATCATTCAACCCCTATCAAACAAGGCGATGCCCCTGACAACTGTGGAATTCTGGTTGCAAGCATTCAGCAATCTATGGATCCATTTTGTTTAGAAGGAAGCAAAAAAAGAAAGGAAGGAAGAAGTTCACAACAAATAACAAGTAAGAAAAAGAAACTGACTAATGACTGTAAAGGAAAGATAATAAGTAGTAAAAAGGATCCTGCTTTATGTAACACACTGGTGACAGAGAATGAAGACATCTGTCTATCAGAAAACCCTCAGTCTACAGAAAAAGGCATCACCTTCCCAATGGAAAAGGTAGAAAAAAGAGGCAAGGGACAGGTGAAAAGGAAGAAATCAAAACTGAACGTGGAAAGATTGAACATTACTGTAAGAAAAAAGAAGAGAAAGACAGATGTTGACTACATGGCTCAAGCTGTGGAATTACAATACCAGCTGGATGAGAATTTAATACACAATGAAAACAGTGGGATTAATAACACTAATGGTGATGAAGATCTATCCTTCATAACAATTGATAGAGCAGATATTATTATATTAGAAGCTGAAGATTCTTCAGAGATGGTCAGCGAAGATATTCTTGTAATTGGAGATTCAGTTATTAGAGGAACTGATACTTATATTTGCAGAGATAATAATGAACATCGAATAGTGTTATGCTTGCCAGGAACAAAAATAGAAGATGTGAGACAAGACTTGGAACACCTTAATGTCCTTAATATTATGTACGGATCCATTTTTATTCATGTTGGTGCAAATGATGTCATCTACAAGGATTCTCTGACTGTTAGTAGGGAACTGACAGCCCTCTTGGATAGTATAGCTTGTACTGGTGTTAGGACATATTTTTCACAAATCACCTACAGAAAGGATAGTCAAGTCACTGTAAATTAAAAGATTTGTTTGGATAAATACCTACAATGAAAAAATGTCCTGTTTTAAAAAATGGAAATGTGTAGAGCATCCAAGCATAGTTTTGGGCACACGTGTTCAGACAGGATGGAGTGCATTTGTTAAGATTAGGGAAGAGAATTTTTGCAACAGATATTTTGCAATATTTGACAAACATTAAGCAGGATTTTTGCCAGGTTGAAAATTTATCAGTCCATAGATAGCAACATTTGATGCATCTTTGATGGTTGTTATTGCTAGGAGTATTAATAATAACGTTTTTTCATTGGAAAATTTGCTACGTTCCCAGAAGATTGATGTTGTTTTTGTTTCTGAAACATGGTTAAAGAACAGTTGCTGGAAAAAAGTTCTGTCAGGGTATAAATGTTTTATTGTAACAGACATTCTAAGAAAAAATCAGGTGGAAGTGTTATGGCAGGGATGAGATACTTATGAGACCTGTGATTATTACATGTTCAAACTGAAAACTTATGAAGAACCACAAACTAATAAAAAATATATCCAACAACACAAAGGCAATCAAACGGACAAACGATGAATAAGTCAAGAGAGGAATTTATTTGTAAGCGCTTTCGGCTGCGTAATACCAGCCTTCATCAGACAACTTCAAATTCTTCATTACAATCTTATATAGAGCATACTAATTAATCAATTAAGATTTTTGAAACGCCTAATGGCTTCTTAAGAACATATACTCACAAGACTCTTTAATACATCACTGTATATATATGAAATTACATAAATAATTGATTTTATTCCAACATTCTAACTAAAAATATAAAATATATATGTATATAATGTATAATTAAAAAACAAGTACATATAGATTATATATCTCTGTGGCTCTGCCACAACCTTTACCAATAATTCTCGTCAATTTCATTTTCAGCCAGTGCCCACTTCACTTATCTGTAACCTCATACAGAAACTTAAACCCACTACTCTCTCTGATGATAAATTACCTGCAGAATACCTGCAAAAAGCTGCTAAAGTCATAGCCTACCCCATATCCATCCTCATTAATAGAACTATTTCTGAAGGATCTATTCCCCTAATCTGGAAAGTCTCTCACATAATTCCCCTGCATAAGGGCGGTAACTCCAAAGAGTTGTCCAATTATAGGCCCATAGCTATTCTATCTCCTTTGGCAAAAATAATGGAGAAATGTATACACATACAACTGTTAACCTACCTACTCGATCACAATTTATTAGCACCCTGTCAACATGGCTTTAGACCATTTCATAGCACCACCTCTGCTCTCTTATCCTTCACTAACCATATTAACAGCAATCGTAATGTTGATACTCTATCCTCAGCTGTTTTTATTGATCTGTCCAAAGCATTTGACATGGTGAATCACCACCTCCTTATAGACACACTCAAAAACCTGTCATTGGACAACCATACTATACAGTGGTTCCAATCATACCTACATAACAGGCAACAGGCTGTACTATGGGAAAATGCTTTATCTTCCCACATCCCAGTCACTCTAGGGGTCCCGCAAGGATCTATATTAGGCCCATTACTCTTCTCCATCTTTACAAATGACCTTCATTCTGTAATTCCTCAAGCTGACTGTATCCAATACGCTGACGACTCCACACTCATATGCGCTGCTGCTTCTCAATCAGAACTTCAGTCACTAACCCAAATGACCTTTAGTACAGTTGAAAACTGGCTCCTACAAAGACGCCTTATCCTTAACCCCAAAAAAAAACAAAATGCTACTATTTACCCCCACCCGCAGAACCTCCCCACTTAACTTTACTATTACTTCAAATGATGGAACTATAATATCTCGAACCAACCACCAAACTACTGGGTACTAATAGATAACAACTTGTCCTTTGAACCTCACATCAATAACACCATAAAAATAGTAAACAAGAAACTAGGTTCCCTCTATAGAATAAAACCCTTTCTTACACCTCCAGCCAGGGTTACTATTGCTCATTACCCACCTCATCTCTACCTTGCTCTATGCCTCCCCTATCTATACCAAAATATGTAGAAGTAATCTGAGTAAACTTACATCCTCCTACAACAATATTGCCAGATTTGCAGCTGGGTCCTCCTATAGAACTCATCACTGTATCAATCTGAATCAGTTAGGATGGTTAGAGCTGCCAAATTTAATACTTTTCAATCAATTAATAGTAGCCCATAAGATCCTGTATTTACCTCAAAATACACCCATACTTACATCCCTAGTCATCCCCTATAATAACCTCAAGACCTTACGCTCAGCTAATAACCTACTTGTACAAATATCAAAATCCAACAACTTAGCTGGTGACACCTTGTTCTCCAGTATAGTAGGTAAAGCCTGGAACATCCTCCCAAGCCAGCTAACCTCAATATCCTCTGTCAGCTTATTTAAAAGCAAGCTTAAACCCTACCTCAAATCACACTGGCTATGCCCCTGTGTTAACCCAGACTAAGTACCTAACTATTAACTAGACAACCACAATTCCTAGCCTATCATGATCTTGTGTTGTCTCACTAATTTTTAGTGAGCTTAACCTTCCTTAGGATTTTTTCTCATGTAAATAAGTATATACAGTGGAATGATCAAACACCTTCATATAGTATCACAACCTATGTGTTAAATAACACTAGAAATCCATCCTTGTTTGCTGTTCTTCTATACTCTATTGATCTCTAGTGTTTTTCTTTCTTAGGTTTTTTTGTGAGACCTCAGTATCTCTTATCATAAATTACTAGGTGTATCTAATTTTGTAATATGTTATAAAGATTTGTACTATACCATTTCTAATACAAATGTATTAGTCTTATTCATCTATTCTTAGATAAATTTTTCCTTTTTCCTACTGAAATATAAAATATATAATCTTAGGCTTGTACTATAATTGTTAAAACTTATGTACCAAATTATACTGTTATTGTCTTTGTCTTGACCTTTTATGTTGTTGTAATTTGTGGAGCTTTTCTCCCCGGGCCTCCACTGAAAATGGACATATATCCAGCTGGACTAGCCCGGTCAACAAATGTAAAATAAAATAAATAAAATATAAATTATGTGAGTATATAAATGTGTATATGTACTAAAAAATCATTAAAAAATTATAAAAATGATCTATCTATTGCCTTCAATTTTAAAATGCTAGTGATGGAAATGGAATCATTAAGACCAGGAGGTTGGGTGGCATTTAAAAACACCTGCCACCAATATTCCTTGGATTCTAATATAATTTTCCAGGGGCCTTTTCTGGGTGATGGTAATACTTGCTCTAACACCATAAATTTAAATTTGTGCCCAGGATGTTGCGCTATATGTCTATACAACGCATTATTTTGTGATAATTTGCTAATGTCATATTTATGCTCATATATACGTTGCTTTAATCTACGTTCAGTTTTCCCTATATAGTAGGCTGAACAATGGGAACATATTGCAGCATATACTACCCCCAAAGTATTACAATTGTATTTTCCCTTGATTTTAATGGAAATACCATTGATGTTTATTTCCTCGACTTCCAAGATATCTGCACAATGTTTGCACATATTACATTTTTTCATCCTACCATATGTATTATATGTCGCATTAAATGCAGTGTTGCACCAATCTTTTAGATTTTTATCTCTTTTATAAACAATTGAAGGTTGATATATATACAGTGATGTATTAAAGAGTCTTGTGAGTATATGTTCTTAAGAAGCCATTAGGCATTTCAAAAATCTTAATTGATTAATTAGTATGCTCTATATAAGATTGTAATGAAGAATTTGAAGTTGTCTGATGAAGGCTGGTATTACGCAGCCGAAAGCGCTTACAAATAAATTCCTCTCTTGACTTATTCATCGTTTGTCCGTTTGATTGCCTTTGTGTTGTTGGATATATTTTTCATTATTACATGTTCATGATAACACCAATACCATAGACTGTGTAATTGTGAGAATAAAGACAACCCTGGAATATATAACAATTGGAGTGTACAGACCACCGACGTCAAGTGTAGATGACTAGAGGAATTCAAACATTTCTTGCATGAAACACAGGAGGGAAGAATAATATTAGCTGGTGACTTAAATTTACCAGAAACAGACTGAAATAATATTGATTCAACAACATTAGTAAGGAAATTATTCAATACATATATTCAGGAATAACAATTGCTTCACATTGTAAAAAAAAACTACCAGAGGACATAACATACTAGACATTGTTGTGTTCCTAAAGAAATTACTGTTACTTCTTCAAGTTTTACCACTGTTGATGTGCAGTGATCATGGGATTATAAAGATTAATTTGTTAGATAATTCTGACTAACTGAAATCTAAACCAATGCATAGAAAGTTAGTTACAGATAATATGGAAGCAAAACGGTCACTATGCAAAACTAACTGGAATGAGGTGTTCAGTGGAAAAACTGGACATGGAATGTTGAAAATTTTGAAAGAGAAATTATTTCAGTGCAAACAAATCAAAAAATGTTTAACATCAGGATCTAGGCATACAACATCAGGGGGGTATATTTCCATAAGAACAAGATATCTTATTAAGGTGAGAGACAAAAAATATAAAAAAAATGGAGGACAGGTCAAACTACAACTTTGAAAACTGAAATAAACATGCTGGACAAACAGATTAAGCATAGTGTGAGACAAGATCAAGATATTTTGAAGAAAATTTATACAAATATATTGAGCATAATAAGAAACTTTTTTATAGATACATAAGATGTGGAAGGAATAAAGACACAAATTGATAAACTGTGTGCAGATTCTAAAATGTATTCTCAGACACAACAGATTACATATACATTTAGAAAGTCTTATGCAAAACCGTTTGGGTCCACAAAAGGGGTGATAAGATGTCCCAGTGACATCCAGGTAACCCCAGATACTGGAATCAGATTACATTTTATTGAAAAAGAACTACGCAAACTGGATCCAAACAAAGCACAGAGAGGAGATGGAATTAGTACCAATGACCTGAAAACACTTCATCAAGAACTTATGGTATCATTATATCTATCGTTCACTAGGTCATATGAATATGGGGATTTTCCTCAAGATTGGAGACATGCGTTTATTAAATCTATCTTTAAAGGAAAGGGGAGTAGGACAAACCCAGAGTCATATAGACCCTGGTGTCTACTTTCACGGTGTGGAAAAATAATGGAGAAGGTTAAATTGGATAATCCAGCAAGACACAGGGACTCCAAAATGGCCAGTTTCAGTAAAACCTTTTATTGTCGACACCACAAATGCTTTCACAGACTAAGCTGCTTCTTCAGGTAATGTCTAGTAAATTAAAAACTCAGTTTAAATACCATATACTACCTCCCTTGATTAATCATATGACATCAAGGCGCTAAAATTATTTAAACAAACAGTCTCATAAAAGCATATGCATAGCACTTAAGTACAGAAATCATAATACATTCATAAAAATGCATATGTAACAAAAAAATATATATATATATATATATATATATATATATATATATATATATATATATATGCGTGTGTGTGTGTGTGTAAAACATAAAAATACAATAATATAAAAGCAAAAAACATACTTTAAAGTTTTAGTTATAGGGAGGGTGCATGAGACATTAAGAGGAGGTACCATCAGGAATAGTACTGAGCAGGTTAAAGGGAGGATGCACAAGACATTAAGAGGAGGTGACATAAGGAAGAGTACTGAGTAGGTTATAGGGAGGGTGCATGAGACATTAAAAGGAGGTGACATCAGGAATAGTACTGAGCAGGTTATAGGGAGGGTGTACGAGTCATTCAGAGGAGGTGACATCAGGAATAGTACTGAGCAGGTTATAGGGAGGGTACATGAGACATTAAGAGGTGACATCAGGAATAGTACTGAGCAGGTTAAAGGGAGGGTGCACGAGACATTAAAAGGAGGGGACATCAGGAATAGTACTGAGCAGGTTATAGGGAGGGTGCACGAGATATTAAGAGGAGCTGACATCAGGAATAGTACTGAGCAGGTTAAAGGGAGGGTGCACGAGACATTAAGAGGAGGTGACATCAGGAATAGTACTGATCAGGTTATAGGGAGGGTGCACGAGACATTAAGAGGCGGTGACATCAGGAATAGTACTGAGCAGGTTATAAGGAGGGTGCACGAGACATTCAGAGGAGGTGACATCAGGAATAGTACTGAGCAGGTTATAGGGAGGGTGCACGAGACATTAAGTGGAGGTGACATCAGGAATAGTACTGAGCAGGTTAAAGGGAGGGTGCACGAGACATTAAGAGGAGGTGACATCAGGAATAGTACTGAGAAGGTTAAAGGGAGGGTGCATGAGACATTAAGAGGAGGTGACATCAGGAATAGTACTGAGCAGGTTATAAGGAGGGTGCACGAGGCATTCAGAGGAGGTGACATCAGGAATAGTACTGAGCAGGTTAAAGGGAAGGTAAATGAGACATTAAGAGGTGACATCAGGAATAGTACTGAGCAGGTTAAAGGGAGGGTGCATGAGACAAGAGGAGGTGACATCAGGAATAGTACTGAGCAGGTTATAGGGAGGGTGCACGAGACATTGAGGAAGTGACATCAGGAATAGTACTGAGCAGGATAAAGGGAGGGTGCATGAGACATTAAGAGGAGGTGACATCAGGAATAGTACTGAGCAGATTATAGGGAGGGTGCATGAGACATTAAGAGGAGGTGACACCAGGAATAGTACTGAGCAAGTTATAGGGAGGGTACATGAGAAATTAAGAGGTGACATCAGGAATAGTACTGAGCAGGTTAAAGGGAGGGGGTGCACGAGACATTGAGGAAGTGACATCAGGAATATTACTGAACAGGTTAAATGGAGGGTGCACGAGACATTAAGAGGAGGTGACACCAGGAAAAGTACTGAGCAGGTTAAAGGGAGGGTGTATGAGACATTAAGAGGAGGTGACATCAGGAATAGTACTGAGCAGGTTATAGGGAGGGTGCATGAGACATTAAGAGGTTGTAACACCAGGAATAGAACTGAGCAGGTTAAAGGGAGGGTGCACGAGACATTAAGTGGAGGTGACATCAGGAATAGTACTGAGCAGGTTAAAGGGAGGGTGTATGAGACATTAAGAGGAGGTGACATCAGGAATTTTACTGAGCAGGTTAAAGGGAGGGTGCATGAGACATTAAGAGGAGGTGACATCAGGAATAGTACTGAGCAGGTTATAGGGAGGGTACATGAGACATTAAGAGGTGACATCAGGAAAAGTACTGAGCAGGTTAAAGGGGGGGTGTACGAGACATTAAGAGGAGGTGACATCAGGAATAGTACTGAGCAGGTTATAGGGAGGGTGCATGAGCCATTGAGGAAGTGACATCAGGAATAGAACTGAGCAGGTTAAAGGGAGGGTGCACGAGACATTAAGAGGAGGTGACATCAGGAATAGTACTGAACAGGTTATAGGGAGGGTGCACGAGACATTAAGAGGAGGTGACATCAGGAATAGTACTAAGCAGGTTATAGGGAGGGTGCATGAGACATTGAGGAAGTGACATCAGGAATAGTACTGAGCAGGTTAAAGGGAGGGTGCACGAGACATTAAAAGGAGGTAACATCAGGAATAGTACTGAGCAGGTTATAGGGAGGGTGCAAGAGACATTAAGAGGAGGTGACACCAGGAATAGTACTGAGCAGGTTAAAGGGAGGGTGCACAAGACATTAAGAGGAGGTGACATCAGGAATAGTACTGAGCAGGTTAAAGGGAGGGTGCACGAGACATTAAGAGGAGGTGACATCAGGAATAGTACTGAGCAGGTTATAAGGAGGGTGCACGAGACATTCAGAGGAGGTGACATCAGGAATAGTACTGAGCAGGTTATAGGGAGGGTAAATGAGACATTAAGAGGTGACATCAGGAATAGTACTGAGCAGGTTAAAGCGAGGGTGCATGAGACATTGAGGAAGTGACATCAGGTTTTAGTTTTAAAGGGAGGGTGCACGAGACATTAAGAGGTGGTGACACCAGGAATAATACTGAGCAGGTTATAGGGAGGGTGCACGAGACATTCAGAGGAGTTGACATCAGGAATAGTACTGAGCAGGTTACAGGGAGGGTGCAAGAGACATTAAGAGGAGGTGACACCAGGAATAGTACTGAGCAGGTTAAAGGGTGGGTGCACGAGACATTAAGAGGAGGTGACATCAGGAATAGTACTGAGCAGGTTAAAGGGAGGGTGCACGAGACATTAAGAGGAGGTGATATCAGGAATAGTACTGAGCAGGTTATAAGGAGGGTGCACGAGACATTCAGAGGAGGTGACATCAGGAATAGTACTGAGCAGGTTATAGGGAGGGTAAATGAGACATTAAGAGGTGACATCAGGAATAGTACTGAGCAGGTTAAAGCGAGGGTGCATGAGACATTAAGAGGAGGTGACATCAGGAATAGTACTGAGCAGGTTATAGGGAGGGTGCACGAGACATTGAGGAAGTAACAGCAGGAATAGTACTGAGCAGGTTAAAGGGAAGGTGCACGAGACATTAAGAGGAGGTGACATCAGGAATAGTACTGAGCAGGTTAAAGGGAGGGTGCACGAGACATTGAGGAAGTGACATCAGGTTTTAGTTTTAAAGGGAGGGTGCACGAGACATTAAGAGGTGGTGACACCAGGAATAATACTGAGCAGGTTATAGGGAGGGTGCACGAGACATTCAGAGGAGGTGACATCAGGAATAGTACTGAGCAGGTTATAGGGAGGGTGTAAGAGACATTAAGAGGAGGTGACACCAGGAATAGTACTGAGCAGGTTAAAGGGAGGGTGTACGAGACATTAAGAGGAGGTGACATCAGGAATAGTACTGAGCAGGTTAAAGGGAGAGTGCACGAGACATTAAGAGGTAGTGACACCAGGAATAGTACTGAACAGGTTATAGGGAGGGTGCACGAGACATTAAGAGGAGGTGACATCAGGAATAGTACTGAGCAGGTTATAGGGAGGGTGTAAGAGACATTAAGAGGAGGTGACTCCAGGAATAGTACTGAGCAGGTTAAAGGGAGGGTGTACGAGACATTAAGAGGAGGTGACATCAGGAATTGTACTGAGCAGGTTAAAGGGAGGGTGCACGAGACATTAAGAGGTGGTGACACCAGGAATAGTACTGAGCAGGTTATAGGGAGGGTGCATGAGACATTAAGAGGTGACATCAGGAATTTTACTGAGCAGGTTAAAGGGAGGGTGCACGAAACATTAAGAGGTGGTGACACCAGGAATAATACTGAGCAGGTTATAGGGAGGGTGCACGAGACATTAAGAGGAGGTGGCATCAGGAATAGTACTGCGCAGGTTATAGGGAGGGTGCATGAGACATTAAGAGGAGGTGACATCAGGAATAGTACTGAGCAGGTTATAGGAAGGGACATGAGACATTAGGAGGAGGTGACATCAGGAATAGTATTGAGCAGGTTATAGGGAGGGTACATGAGACATTAAGGTGACATCAGGAATATTACTGAGCAGGGTAAAGGGAGGATGCATGAGACATTAAGAGGTGGTGACACCAGGAATAGTACTGAGCAGGTTATAGGGAGGGTGCACGAGACATTCAGAGGAGGTGACATCAGGAATAGTACTGAGCAGGTTATAGGGAGGGTACATGAGACATTAAGAGGCGACATCAGGAATAGTACTGAGCAGGTTAAAGGGAGAGTGCATGAGACATTAAGATGAGGTGACATCAGGAATAGTACTGAGCAGGTTATAGGGAGGGTGCACGAGACCTTAAGAGGAGCTGACACCAGGAATAATACTGAGCAGGTTAAAGGGAGGGTGTATGAGACATTAAGAGGATGTGACATCAGGAATAGTACTGAGCAGGTTAAAGGGAGGGTGCACGAGACATTAAGAGGAGGTGACATCAGGAATAGTACTGAGCAGGTTATAAGGAGGGTGCACGAGACATTCAGAGGAGGTGACATCAGGAATAGTACTGAGCAGGTTATAGGGATGGTACATGGGACATTAAGGTGACATCAGGAATATTACTGAGCAGGTTAAAGGGAGTGTGCATGAGACATTAAGAGGTGGTGACACCAGGAATAGTACTGAGCAGGTTATAGGGAGGGTGCATGAGACATTAAGAGGAGGTGACATCAGGAATAGTATTGAGCAGGTTATAGGGAGGGGGTATGAGACATTAAGAGGAGGTGACATCAGGAATAGTACTGAGCGGGTTATAGGGAGGGGGTATGAGACATTAAGAGGAGGTGACATCAGGAATAGTACTGAGCAGGTTATAGGGAGGGTGCACGAGACATTAAGAGGAGGTGACATCAGGAATAGTACTGAACAGGTTATAGGGAGGGTACATGGGACATTAAGAGGTGACATCAAGAATAGTACTGAGCAGGTTAAAGGGAGGGGGTATGAGACATTAAGAGGAGGTGACATCAGGAATAGTACTGAACAGGTTATAGGGAGAGTGCACGAGACATTCAGAGGAGGTGACATCAGGAATAGTACTGAGCAGGTTATAGGGAGGGTACATGAGACATTAAGAGGTGACATCAGGAATAATACTGAGCAGGTTAAAGGGAGAGTGCATGAGACATTAAGATGAGGTGACATTAGGAATAGTACTGAGCAGGTTATAGGGAGGGTGCACGAGACCTTAAGAGGAGCTGACACCAGGAATAATACTGAGCAGGTTAAAGGGAGGGTGTATGAGACATTAAGAGGAGGTGACATCAGGAATAGTACTGAGCAGGTTAAAGGGAGGGTGCACAAGACATTAAGAGGAGGTGACATCAGGAATAGTACTGAGCAGGTTATAGGGAGGGTGCACGAGACATTAAGAGGAGGTGACATCAGGAATAGTACTGAGCAGGTTATAGGGAGGGGGTATGAGACATTAAGAGGAGGTGACATCAGGAATAGTACTGAGCAGGTTAAAGGGAGAGTGCACGAGACATTAAGAGGTAGTGACACCAGGAATAGTACTGAGCAGGTTATAGGGAGGGTGCACGAGACATTAAGAGGAGGTGACATCAGGAATAGTACTGAGCAGGTTATAGGGAGGGTGTAAGAGACATTAAGAGGAGGTGACTCCAGGAATAGTACTGAGCAGGTTAAAGGGAGGGTGTACGAGACATTAAGAGGAGGTGACATCAGGAATAGTACTGAGCAGGTTAAAGGGAGGGTGCACGAGACATTAAGAGGTGGTGACACCAGGAATAGTACTGAGCAGGTTATAGGGAGGGTGCATGAGACATTAAGAGGTGACATCAGGAATTTTACTGAGCAGGTTAAAGGGAGGGTGCACGAAACATTAAGAGGTGGTGACACCAGGAATAGTACTGAGCAGGTTATAGGGAGGGTGCACGAGACATTAAGAGGAGGTGGCATCAGGAATAGTACTGAGCAGGTTATAGGGAGGGTGCATGAGACATTAAGAGGAGGTGACATCAGGAATAGTACTGAGCAGGTTATAGGAAGGGACATGAGATATTAGGAGGAGGTGACATCAGGAATAGTACTGAGCAGGTTATAGGGAGGGTACATGAGACATTAAGAGGTGACATCAGGAATATTACTGAGCAGGTTAAAGGGAGGATGCACGAGACATTAAGAGGTGGTGACACCAGGAATAGTACTGAGCAGATTATAGGGAGGGTGCACGAGACATTCAAAGGAGGTGACATCAGGAATAGTACTGAGCAGGTTATAGGGAGGGTACATGAGACATTAAGAGGTAACATCAGGAATAGTACTGAGCAGGTTAAAGGGAGAGTGCATGAGACATTAAGATGAGGTGACATCAGGAATAGTACTGAGCAGGTTATAGGGAGGGTGCACGAGACCTTAAGAGGAGCTGACACCAGGAATAATACTGAGCAGGTTAAAGGGAGGGTGTATGAGACATTAAGAGGAGGTGACATCAGGAATAGTACTGAGCAGGTTAAAGGGAGGGTGCACGAGACATTAAGAGGAGGTGACATCAGGAATAGTACTGAGCAGGTTATAGGGAGGGTGCACGAGACATTAAGAGGAGGTGACATCAGGAATAGTACTGAGCAGGTTATAGGGAGGGGGTATGAGACATTAAGAGGAGGTGACATCAGGAATAGTACTGAGCAGGTTATAAGGAGGGTGCACGAGACATTCAGAGGAGGTGACATCAGGAATAGTACTGAGCAGGTTATAGGGAGGGTACATGGGACATTAAGGGGTGACATCAGGAATAGTACTGAGCAGGTTAAAGGGAGTGTGCATGAGACATTAAGAGGTGGTGACACCAGGAATAGTACTGAGCAGGTTATAGGGAGGGTGCATGAGACATTAAGAGGAGGTGTCATCAGGAATAGTACTGAGCAGGTTATAGGGAGGGGGTATGAGACATTAAGAGGAGGTGACATCAGGAATAGTACTGAGCAGGTTATAGGGAGGGGGTATGAGACATTAAGAGGAGGTGACATCAGGAATAGTACTGAGCAGGTTATAGGGAGGGTGCACGAGACATTAAGAGGAGGTGACATCAGGAATAGTACTGAACAGGTTATAGGGAGGGTACATGGGACATTAAGGGGTGACATCAGGAATAGTACTGAGCAGGTTAAAGGGAGGGGGTATGAGACATTAAGAGGAGGTGACATCAGGAATAGTACTGAACAGGTTATAGGGAGAGTGCACGAGACATTCAGAGGAGGTGACATCAGGAATAGTACTGAGCAGGTTATAGGGAGGGTACATGAGACATTAAGAGGTGACATCAGGAATAGTACTGAGCAGGTTAATGGGAGAGTGCATGAGACATTAAGATGAGGTGACATCAGGAATAGTACTGAGCAGGTTATAGGGAGGGTGCATGAGACCTTAAGAGGAGCTGACACCAGGAATAATACTGAGCAGGTTAAAGGGAGGGTGTATGAGACATTAAGAGGAGGTGACATCAGGAATAGTACTGAGCAGGTTAAAGGGAGGGTGCACGAGACATTAAGAGGAGGTGACATCAGGAATAGTACTGAGCAGGTTATAGGGAGGGTGCACGAGACATTAAGAGGAGGTGACATCAGGAATAGTACTGAGCAGGTTATAGGGAGGGGGTATGAGACATTAAGAGGAGGTGACATCAGGAATAGTACTGAGCAGGTTATAGGGAGGGTACATGGGACATTAAGAGGTGACATCAGGAATAGTACTGAGCAGGTTAAAGGGAGTGTGCATGAGACATTAAGAGGTGGTGACACCAGGAATAGTACTGAGCAGGTTATAGGGAGGGTGCATGAGACATTAAGAGGAGGTGACATCAGGAATAGTACTGAGCAGGTTATAGGGAGGGGGTATGAGACATTAAGAGGAGGTGACATCAGGAATAGTACTGAGCAGGTTATAGGGAGGGGGTATGAGACATTAAGAGGAGGTGACATCAGGAATAGTACTGAGCAGGTTATAGGGAGGGTGCACGAGACATTAAGAGGAGGTGACATCAGGAATAGTACTGAACAGGTTATAGGGAGGGTACATGGGACATTAAGAGGTGACATCAGGAATAGTACTGAGCAGGTTAAAGGGAGGGGGTATGAGACATTAAGAGGAGGTGACATCAGGAATAGTACTGAACAGGTTATAGGGAGAGTGCACGAGACATTAAGAGGAGGTGACATCAGGAATAGTACTGAGCAGGTTATAGGGAGGGTACATGGGACATTAAGAGGTGACATCAGGAATAGTACTGAGCAGGTTATAGGGAGGGTACATGGGACATTAAGAGGTGACATCAGGAATAGTACTGAGCAGGTTATAGGGAGGGTGCATGAGACATTAAGAGGAGGTGACATCAGGAATAGTACTGAGCAGGTTATAGGGAGGGGGTATGAGACATTAAGAGGAGGTGACATCAGGAATAGTACTGAGCAGGTTATAGGGAGGGGGTATGAGACATTAAGAGGAGGTGACATCAGGTATAGTACTGAGCAGCTTAAGTCTGAGTGGATCATTAGACTGAGAGGTGATAGCAGGCATGGACTCAATGATTTGGTTCCTATAAAACCTAAGCTGAAATCTAGGAACCTAAGATGTAGAATGTTTTTTGCCTGGCTCTGTCCTATGTCTTTTACTTGTTTAGATTGTATGTTTCAGAACTAACTTTTCATCTGCAGCTATCCATCTTATCAAGAATGCATCATCTGAGGTCTTTTACAGTCTATATGCAGATGATCTGATATGGGGTAAACTGTTTATGTGTTACAGATAAGGCATGCCTACAAAATAACTTGACTAAATTGAACATTTGGGCACAGGAGAATAATATGCTGATAAATACAGCAAAACTAAGCATGTGAGACTTGGGAGACATAAACTGAAAGGTAAACATTTAATACAGCACACAGTGATTGGAACTGTAGACTCATTTAAGGACCTGGATATATGGGTAGATTCAGCTATGAGTTTTTCTGATCATATCAACTACTTAGTTAATGATAGTTATAGAACTGTATGCTGTATAAAAAGATTTATAAAGTCTAGGAAATCAATAATGATGAAGACATTGTCTGGTAGTTACATTAGACCCAAATTTGAGTATGGAATAACAATATGGAAACCCTATAAGAAAACAAGCATGAATAAACTGGAAAGAGTACAGTGGAAATATACAAAGGACATCCATGGATATGAAAATTTAAGTTATTATGAAAGACTAAAATATCTGAACGTGTACAGTGTCACTTACAGATATCTAAGAGAAGATTTTATTCAGGTATGTAGGGCATTTAGGGACAACTACCTCTGGGAATGTTTGGGATTATTAAAAAGTACTAGAGTCATCAGACAACCTCTGTAGAAGGTTCTATAGGAATGAAAAGTGCACTAATTGGTTCTCTGACAGAGTAGCTGATGCTTGGAACAGACTACCAAATTACATTAAAGTACTAGAGAATCATCAGACAACCTATGTAGAAGGTTCTATAGGAATGAGAAGTGCACTAACTGGTTCTGTGACAGAGTAGCTGATGCTTGGAACAGACTACCAAATTACATTAAAGTACTAGAGAATCATCAGATAACCTATGTAGAAGGTTCTATAGGAATGAGAAGTGCACTAACTGGTTCTCTGACAGAGTAACTGATGCATGGAACAGACTACCAAATTACATTAAAGTACTAGAGAATCATCAGACAACCTATGTAGAAGGTTCTATAGGAATGAGAAGTGCACTAACTGGTTCTGTGACAGAGTAGCTGATGCATGGAACAGACCCCAAATTACATTAAAGTACTAGAGAATCATCAGATAACCTATGTAGAAGGTTCTATAGGAATGAGAAGTGCACTAACTGGTTCTCTGACAGAGTAACTGATGCATGGAACAGTCACCAAATTACATTAAAGTACTAGAGAATCATCAGACAACCTATGTAGAAGGTTCTATAGGAATGAGAAGTGCACTAACTGGTTCTGTGACAGAGTAACTGATGCATGGAACAGACTACCAAATTACATTAAAATACTAGAGAATCATCAGACAACCTATGTAGAAGGTTCTATAGGAATGAGAAGTGCACTAACTGGTTCTGTGACAGAGTAACTGATGCATGGAACAGACACCAAATTACATTAAAGTACTAGAGAATCATCAGACAACCTATGTAGAAGGTTCTATAGGAATGAGAAGTGCACTAACTGGTTCTGTGACAGAGTAACTGATGCATGTAACAGACACCAAATTACATTAAAGTACTAGAGAATCATCAGACAACCTATGTAGAAGGTTCTATAGGAATGAGAAGTGTACTAACTGGTTCTGTGACAGAGTAACTGATGCATGGAACAGACTACCAAATTACATTAAAGTACTAGAGAATCATCAGACAACCTATGTAGAAGGTTCTATAGGAATGAGAAGTGCACTAACTGGTTCTGTGACAGAGTAACTGATGCATGGAACAGACTACCAAATTACATTAAAGTACTAGAGAATCATCAGACAACCTATGTAGAAGGTTCTATAGGAATGAGAAGTGCACTAACTGGTTCTGTGACAGAGTAACTGATGCATGGAACAGACTACCAAATTACATTAAAGTACTAGAGAATCATCAGACAACCCATGTAGAAGGTTCTATAGGAATGAGAAGTGCACTAACTGGTTCTCTGACAGAGTAACTGATGCATGGAACAGACACCAAATTACATTAAAGTACTAGAGAATCATCAGACAACCTATGTAGAAGGTTCTATAGGAATGAGAAGTGCACTAACTGGTTCTATGACAGAGTAACTGATGCATGGAACAGACTACCAAATTACATTAAAGTACTAGAGAATCATCAGACAACCTATGTAGAAGGTTCTATAGGAATGAGAAGTGCACTAACTGGTTCTATGACAGAGTAACTGATGCATGGAACAGACTACCAAATTACATTAAAGTACTAGAGAATCATCAGACAACCTATGTAGAAGGTTCTATAGGAATGAGAAGTGCACTAACTGGTTCTCTGACAGAGTAACTGATGCATGGAACAGATTACCAAATTACATTAAAGTACTAGAGAATCATCAGACAACCTATGTAGAAGGTTCTATAGGAATGAGAAGTGCACTAACTGGTTCTCTGACAGAGTAACTGATGCATGGAACAGACACCAAATTACATTAAAGTACTAGAGAATCATCAGACAACCTATGTAGAAGGTTCTATAGGAATGAGAAGTGCACTAACTGGTTCTCTGACAGAGTAACTGATGCATGGAACAGACTACCAAATTACATTAAAGTACTAGAGAATCATCAGACAACCTATGTAGAAGGTTCTATAGGAATGAGAAGTGCACTAACTGGTTCTGTGACAGAGTAACTGATGCATGGAACAGACTACCAAATTACATTAAAGTACTAGAGAATCATCAGACAACCTATGTAGAAGGTTCTATAGGAATGAGAAGTGCACTAACTGGTTCTCTGACAGAGTAACTGATGCATGGAACAGACACCAAATTACATTAAAGTACTAGAGAATCATCAGACAACCTATGTAGAAGGTTCTATAGGAATGAGAAGTGCACTAACTGGTTCTGTGACAGAGTAACTGATGCATGGAACAGACACCAAATTACATTAAAGTACTAGAGAATCATCAGACAACCTATGTAGAAGGTTCTATAGGAATGAGAAGTGCACTAACTGGTTCTGTGACAGAGTAACTGATGCATGGAACAGACACCAAATTACATTAAAGTACTAGAGAATCATCAGATAACCTATGTAGAAGGTTCTATAGGAATGAGAAGTGCACTAACTGGTTCTCTGACAGAGTAACTGATGCATGGAACAGACTACCAAATTACATTAAAGTACTAGAGAATCATCAGACAACCTATGTAGAAGGTTCTATAGGAATGAGAAGTGCACTAACTGGTTCTCTGACAGAGTAACTGATGCATGGAACAGACACCAAATTACATTAAAGTACTAGAGAATCATCAGACAACCTATGTAGAAGGTTCTATAGGAATGAGAAGTGCACTAACTGGTTCTGTGACAGAGTAACTGATGCATGGAACAGACACCAAATTACATTAAAGTACTAGAGAATCATCAGACAACCTATGTAGAAGGTTCTATAGGAATGAGAAGTGCACTAACTGGTTCTGTGACAGAGTAACTGATGCATGGAACAGACACCAAATTACATTAAAGTACTAGAGAATCATCAGACAACCTATGTAGAAGGTTCTATAGGAATGAGAAGTGCACTAACTGGTTCTCTGACAGAGTAACTGATGCATGGAACAGACTACCAAATTACATTAAAGTACTAGAGAATCATCAGATAACCTATGTAGAAGGTTCTATAGGAATGAGAAGTGCACTAACTGGTTCTCTGACAGAGTAACTGATGCATGGAACAGACACCAAATTACATTAAAGTACTAGAGAATCATCAGACAACCTATGTAGAAGGTTCTATAGGAATGAGAAGTGCACTAACTGGTTCTCTGACAGAGTAACTGATGCATGGAACAGACACCAAATTACATTAAAGTACTAGAGAATCATCAGACAACCTATGTAGAAGGTTCTATAGGAATGAGAAGTGCACTAACTGGTTCTGTGACAGAGTAACTGATGCATGGAACAGACACCAAATTACATTAAAGTACTAGAGAATCATCAGACAACCTATGTAGAAGGTTCTATAGGAATGAGAAGTGCACTAACTGGTTCTGTGACAGAGTAACTGATGCATGGAACAGACACCAAATTACATTAAAGTACTAGAGAATCATCAGACAACCTATGTAGAAGGTTCTATAGGAATGAGAAGTGCACTAACTGGTTCTATGACAGAGTAACTGATGCATGGAACAGACACCAAATTACATTAAAGTACTAGAGAATCATCAGACAACCTATGTAGAAGGTTCTATAGGAATGAGAAGTGCACTAACTGGTTCTGTGACAGAGTAACTGATGCATGGAACAGACACCAAATTACATTAAAGTACTAGAGAATCATCAGACAACCTATGTAGAAGGTTCTATAGGAATGAGAAGTGCACTAACTGGTTCTGTGACAGAGTAACTGATGCATGGAACAGACACCAAATTACATTAAAGTACTAGAGAATCATCAGACAACCTATGTAGAAGGTTCTATAGGAATGAGAAGTGCACTAACTGGTTCTGTGACAGAGTAACTGATGCATGGAACAGACACCAAATTACATTAAAGTACTAGAGAATCATCAGACAACCTATGTAGAAGGTTCTATAGGAATGAGAAGTGCACTAACTGGTTCTGTGACAGAGTAACTGATGCATGGAACAGACACCAAATTACATTAAAGTACTAGAGAATCATCAGACAACCTATGTAGAAGGTTCTATAGGAATGAGAAGTGCACTAACTGGTTCTCTGACAGAGTAACTGATGCATGGAACAGACACCAAATTACATTAAAGTACTAGAGAATCATCAGACAACCTATGTAGAAGGTTCTATAGGAATGAGAAGTGCACTAACTGGTTCTGTGACAGAGTAACTGATGCATGGAACAGACTACCAAATTACATTAAAGTACTAGAGAATCATCAGACAACCTATGTAGAAGGTTCTATAGGAATGAGAAGTGCACTAACTGGTTCTGTGACAGAGTAACTGATGCATGGAACAGACACCAAATTACATTAAAGTACTAGAGAATCATCAGACAACCTATGTAGAAGGTTCTATAGGAATGAGAAGTGCACTAACTGGTTCTCTGACAGAGTAACTGATGCATGGAACAGACACCAAATTACATTAAAGTACTAGAGAATCATCAGACAACCTATGTAGAAGGTTCTATAGGAATGAGAAGTGCACTAACTGGTTCTCTGACAGAGTAACTGATGCATGGAACAGACACCAAATTACATTAAAGTACTAGAGAATCATCAGACAACCTATGTAGAAGGTTCTATAGGAATGAGAAGTGCACTAACTGGTTCTCTGACAGAGTAACTGATGCATGGAACAGACTACCAAATTACATTAAAGTACTAGAGAATCATCAGACAACCTATGTAGAAGGTTCTATAGGAATGAGAAGTGCACTAACTGGTTCTCTGACAGAGTAACTGATGCATGGAACAGACTACCAAATTACATTAAAGTACTAGAGAATCATCAGACAACCTATGTAGAAGGTTCTATAGGAATGAGAAGTGCACTAACTGGTTCTCTGACAGAGTAACTGATGCATGGAACAGACACCAAATTACATTAAAGTACTAGAGAATCATCAGACAACCTATGTAGAAGGTTCTATAGGAATGAGAAGTGCACTAACTGGTTCTCTGACAGAGTAACTGATGCATGGAACAGACACCAAATTACATTAAAGTACTAGAGAATCATCAGACAACCTATGTAGAAGGTTCTATAGGAATGAGAAGTGCACTAACTGGTTCTGTGACAGAGTAACTGATGCATGGAACAGACACCAAATTACATTAAAGTACTAGAGAATCATCAGACAACCTATGTAGAAGGTTCTATAGGAATGAGAAGTGCACTAACTGGTTCTGTGACAGAGTAACTGATGCATGGAACAGACACCAAATTACATTAAAGTACTAGAGAATCATCAGACAACCTATGTAGAAGGTTCTATAGGAATGAGAAGTGCACTAACTGGTTCTGTGACAGAGTAACTGATGCATGGAACAGACTACCAAATTACATTAAAGTACTAGAGAATCATCAGACAACCTATGTAGAAGGTTCTATAGGAATGAGAAGTGCACTAACTGGTTCTCTGACAGAGTAACTGATGCATGGAACAGACTACCAAATTACATTAAAGTACTAGAGAATCATCAGACAACCTATGTAGAAGGTTCTATAGGAATGAGAAGTGCACTAACTGGTTCTCTGACAGAGTAACTGATGCATGGAACAGACTACCAAATTACATTAAAGTACTAGAGAATCATCAGACAACCTATGTAGAAGGTTCTATAGGAATGAGAAGTGCACTAACTGGTTCTGTGACAGAGTAACTGATGCATGGAACAGACTACCAAATTACATTAAAGTACTAGAGAATCATCAGACAACCTATGTAGAAGGTTCTATAGGAATGAGAAGTGCACTAACTGGTTCTGTGACAGAGTAACTGATGCATGGAACAGACACCAAATTACATTAAAGTACTAGAGAATCATCAGACAACCTATGTAGAAGGTTCTATAGGAATGAGAAGTGCACTAACTGGTTCTGTGACAGAGTAACTGATGCATGGAACAGAATACCAAATTACATTAAAGTACTAGAGAATCATCAGACAACCTATGTAGAAGGTTCTATAGGAATGAGAAGTGCACTAACTGGTTCTGTGACAGAGTAACTGATGCATGGAACAGACACCAAATTACATTAAAGTACTAGAGAATCATCAGACAACCTATGTAGAAGGTTCTATAGGAATGAGAAGTGTACTAACTGGTTCTGTGACAGAGTAACTGATGCATGGAACAGACACCAAATTACATTATAGTACTAGAGAATCATCAGACAACCTATGTAGAAGGTTCTATAGGAATGAGAAGTGCACTAACTGGTTCTGTGACAGAGTAACTGATGCATGGAACAGACTACCAAATTACATTAAAGTACTAGAGAATCATCAGACAACCTATGTAGAAGGTTCTATAGGAATGAGAAGTGCACTAACTGGTTCTGTGACAGAGTAACTGATGCATGGAACAGACACCAAATTACATTAAAGTACTAGAGAATCATCAGACAACCTATGTAGAAGGTTCTATAGGAATGAGAAGTGTACTAACTGGTTCTCTGACAGAGTAACTGATGCATGGAACAGACACCAAATTACATTATAGTACTAGAGAATCATCAGACAACCTATGTAGAAGGATCTATAGGAATGAGAAGTGCACTAACTGGTTCTCTGACAGAGTAACTGATGCATGGAACAGACTACCAAATTACATTAAAGTACTAGAGAATCATCAGACAACCTATGTAGAAGGTTCTATAGGAATGAGAAGTGCACTAACTGGTTCTCTGACAGAGTAACTGATTCATGGAACAGACTACCAAATTACATTAAAGTACTAGAGAATCATCAGACAACCTATGTAGAAGGTTCTATAGGAATGAGAAGTGCACTAATTGGTTCTCTGACAGAGTAACTGATGCATGGAACAGACTACCAAATTACATTAAAGTACTAGAGAATCATCAGACAACCTATGTAGAAGGATCTATAGGAATGAGAAGTGCACTAACTGGTTCTCTGACAGAGTAACTGATGCATGGAACAGACACCAAATTACATTAAAGTACTAGAGAATCATCAGACAACCTATGTAGAAGGTTCTATAGGAATGAGAAGTGCACTAACTGGTTCTGTGACAGAGTAACTGATGCATGGAACAGACACCAAATTACATTAAAGTACTAGAGAATCATCAGACAACCTATGTAGAAGGTTCTATAGGAATGAGAAGTGCACTAACTGATTCTCTGACAGAGTAACTGATGCATGGAACAGACACCAAATTACATTAAAGTACTAGAGAATCATCAGACAACCTATGTAGAAGGTTCTATAGGAATGAGAAGTGCACTAACTGGTTCTGTGACAGAGTAACTGATGCATGGAACAGACACCAAATTACATTAAAGTACTAGAGAATCATCAGACAACCTATGTAGAAGGTTCTATAGGAATGAGAAGTGCACTAACTGGTTCTGTGACAGAGTAACTGATGCATGGAACAGACTACCAAATTACATTAAAGTACTAGAGAATCATCAGACGACCTATGTAGAAGTTTCTATAGGAATGAGAAGTGCACTAACTGGTTCTCTGACAGAGTAACTGATGCATGGAACAGACTACCAAATTACATTAAAGTACTAGAGAATCATCAGACAACCTATGTAGAAGGTTCTGTAGGAATGAGAAGTGCACTAATTGGTTCTCTGACAGAGTAGCTGATGCTTGGAACAGACTTCCAAATTACATTAAAGTACTAGAGAATCATCAGACAACCTATGTAGAAGGTTCTATAGGAATGAGAAGTGCACTAACTGGTTCTGTGACAGAGTAACTGATGCATGGAACAGACTACCAAATTACATTAAAGTACTAGAGAATCATCAGACAACCTGTGTAGAAGGTTCTATAGGAATGAGAAGTGCACTAACTGGTTCTGTGACAGAGTAACTGATGCATGGAACAGACTACCAAGTTACATTAAAGTACTAGAGAATCATCAGACAACCTATGTAGAAGGTTCTATAGGAATGAGAAGTGCACTAACTGGTTCTCTGACAGAGTAACTGATGCATGGAACAGAATACCAAATTACATTAAAGTACTAGAGAATCATCAGACAACCTATGTAGAAGGTTCTATAGGAATGAGAAGTGCACTAACTGGTTCTGTGACAGAGTAGGTGATGCATGGAACAGACTACCAAATTACATTAAAGTACTAGAGAATCATCAGACAACCTGTGTAGAAGGTTCTATAGGAATGAGAAGTGCACTAACTGGTTCTGTGACAGAGTAACTGATGCATGGAACAGACTACCAAATTACATTAAAGTACTAGAGAATCATCAGACAACCTATGTAGAAGGTTCTATAGGAATGAGAAGTGCACTAACTGGTTCTCTGACAGAGTAACTGATGCGTGGAACAGACACCAAATTACATTAAAGTACTAGAGAATCATCAGACAACCTATGTAGAAGGTTCTATAGGAATGAGAAGTGCACTAACTGGTTCTCTGACAGAGTAACTGATGCATGGAACAGACTACCAAATTACATTAAAGTACTAGGGAATCATCAGACATCCTATGTAGAAGGTTCTATAGGAATGAGAAGTGCACTAACTGGTTCTGACAGAGTAGCTGATTCATGGAACAGACTACCAAATTACATTAAAGTACTAGAGAATCATCAGACAACCTATGTAGAAGGTTCTATAGGAATGAGAAGTGCACTAACTGGTTCTATGACAGAGTAACTGATGCATGGAACAGACTACCAAATTACATTAAAGTAAGCACTAGTTTAGATATTTTTAGGAACAGTCTGGACACTTATTATGGTAACAAGTGTTTTGGTATATTGGCAAGCTAGAAGGGCATTAATGCCCGTGCTTAAAATATTTGTATGTATGTATGTGTGTGTGTATGTATGTGTGTGTGTGTGTGTGTGTGTGTGTATATGTATGTATGTATGTATGTATGTACCCTTGTTGCCTCTTGAAATCTTAAAGTTAAAAAATATACACTGGTGATGGGCCTTCATTCACATATAGCCAAGTTGCAGAAAATACAGGTAGAAGGGCTGGGCTGCACCAAGACTGAGACCCCCTTCATTGATCACTGCATGCTGAGCACAATACTCCCCAAACACTCACTATGTCAGACATTCACTGATCAAAAACGAATAAAAGTACTCCTTTTCCAATCAATTTAACTATAACAAAAATAAAACCCTGGCCTACCCCTAGGTGAGCATCTGAATAGGAATACAGTCAGAGAAAGATTAAGGGTGTTTCTTTCTTAAGGAATTGTGCAGGATTGGGGTTGGAACAAGGGTGAGGTTAGGTTTGCAAAACCCAACCCTAACCCTAGCCCTGCCCCAAACACAACCCTGCACATTTCCTTAAAAAATGTCAGTAATGGTACCACTAATGAAGAGACTCTGACACAGAGCTCACACCTTCATACATACATAGCCATTGCACTAAATGTATCACCTAACATAACCATAACACTAACCATAAAAAGTCACACATATATAGCCACTGCACTAAATGTATCACCTAACATAACCATAACACTAACCATAAAAAGTCACACATATATAGCCATTGCACTAAATGTATCACCTAACATAACCATAACACTAACCATAAAAAGTCACACATATATAGCCATTGCACTAAATGTACCACCTAACATAACCATAACACTAACCATAAAAAGTCACACATACATAGCCATTGCACTAAATGTACCACCTAACATAACCATAACACTAACCATAAAAGTCACACATACATAGCCATTGCACTAAATGTACCACCTAACATAACCATAACACTAACCATAAAAAGTCACACATACATAGCCATTGCACTAAATGTACCACCTAACATAACCATAACACTAACCATAAAAAGTCACACATACATAGCCATTGCACTAAATGTACCACCTAACATAACCATAACACTAACCATAAAACGTCACACATACGTAGCCATTGCACTAAATGTATCACCTAACATAACCATAACACTAACCATATAAAGTCACACATATATAGCCATTGCACTAAATGTATCACCTAACATAACCATAACACTAACCATAAAAAGTCACACATATATAGCCATTGCACTAAATGTATCACCTAACATAACCATAACACTAACCATAAAAAGTCACACATATATAGCCATTGCACTAAATGTATCACCTAACATAACCATAACACTAACCATAAAAAGTCACACATATATAGCCATTGCACTAAATGTATCACCTAACATAACCATAACACTAACCATAAAAAGTCACACATATATAGCCATTGCACTAAATGTATCACCTAACATAACCATAACACTAACCCATAAAAAGTCACGCATATATAGCCATTGCACTAAATGTACCACCTAACATAACCATAACACTAACCATAAAAAGTCACACATACATAGCCATTGCACTAAATGTACCACCTAACATAACCATAACACTAACCATAAAAAGTCACACATACATAGCCATTGCACTAAATGTACCACCTAACATAACCATAACACTAACCATAAAAGTCACACATACATAGCCATTGCACTAAATGTACCACCTAACATAACCATAACACTAACCATAAAAAGTCACACATACATAGCCATTGCACTAAATGTACCACCTAACATAACCATAACACTAACCATAAAAAGTCACACATACATAGCCATTGCACTAAATGTACCACCTAACATAACCATAACACTAACCATAAAAAGCAAACACATGCAGAGTTATACTCCAACCCACATACCTGTCCTTACCTAACCCTAACTCTGTCCCTAGCTCACAAACATGCACACACAACCTACCTTTTTTGACAAAAGGGACATTCATCCAGATGCACATTCAGTAAAGTGGACGTTTGGCAAAAAGGATCTTCAGTTAACCTTGTCGACAAAAGTGCACA
Organism: Protopterus annectens; assembly: GCF_019279795.1. Taxonomy (NCBI): domain Eukaryota; kingdom Metazoa; phylum Chordata; order Ceratodontiformes; family Protopteridae; genus Protopterus; species Protopterus annectens. The sequence continues at coordinate 822,046,677 of NC_056750.1, read as the reverse complement.
GTCAACAACTTTAACTGCTACTGTTATAGAACATCTTCCACACAGACGTTAAGGAAATAAGGAACACTGGTTTATCTGAGCAATAAAGTTCCTGCTTTGCTTAAAAATTACTTGTAAACTCAGCCGGTGAGTGGAAGAAATGAGCCCCTGTGTGAAGTATCTGAATTATCTAGGCTTATACCAAATTATAAACTTATTTAATGGAAACCCTGCTGCTTCCCACATCCATTGGTATACTGAATTTTGCCTTTATTATGATGTGAATTAACACAGGTTCAAGTAGCACTTCTGGCACTAGAAGAGCCATTCATGAAGATGAGATGATGTAGACTAAAGATTTGTTCTCCCATGGACTCTAGTCACTACGGGCTAAACATTCAGCTCCTAGTAGTGGCAGAGTGAAAGTGCAATCAACATGCTGTGCGGCTGCGTACACATCCAGGCATGTGCAATGAGAAGTAACACCCAGTGTTACTGCGCATGCGGTAGGAAATTAGCTGCACAGATAAAGGCCTCTTTCTGTCATTACCGTCTCCTGGGACAGTAATGTCTACCAGTTATGAAGTCCAAGATTATACATATGACTTACAACTGGTAAAGTAGAGTAAAGGTTAATCTATGGAAGGGGATGAAAGTTTAGTCAGTCTCCTCAGGGAGCAAATTATAATATGGATTTTAAATTGAAAAGGCTGATGTGTTTCCTGATCACTTTTGCCTTGCATTTACCTGATATTTTGTAAGGTGTAAACTGTACTAATTATGTTGATACAGCCATTGATTAGCTAATGCATGCATTTTTGCAAAGCAAGCCTATTGTTAATTTCTCTGCCAGTGGGCTACACTCCGAGACAGCTAACACTTCTTCATTCACTGAGATTAGCCCATCTACCTTGGTAGCCATTAAATAAGTAGCTGGTCAAGCACTGTTATTGTTCATTGTTGTGGCTAGATGAGTCACTGCACCCCTATAGGCAGAGATTTTCTTCACCTCCCCCCAATTCTCCCAATGCTCAATAATTTTCTTATTTCTAGCAGTTTCTGGTGAAACAAACCTGCTGCGTGAACTTACATTACTAACATTTTCAGTAATTCTGCTTTCCTGATGACAAAATGTGGTGCCATTTGCATTAGTTGTTCTCCCCAGTTAAATTCACACTGACATAAAATATTTTCAGTATGCTACTTGTATATAAACTCTGTATCCAGTTTGGTGAGTATGTACAAATAATTTCTTACTGCTATCTATTCTTTAATTCTCAAACCCAAAATTACTCGTAGACTATTAATAGAATCATATGCTACCTGTATTCTTCTGCCTTGGAGAGGATCTTCTCATAGTCCTGCTGCTTAATTCCCAGCTTGCTCTGCAGATGCCCAGTCACATGCTCCAAATCCATAATCTTGGCATTCTGGGTTTTAATCACATTAGCTCTGGAAAGAATACACCATTTGTGAATCAGTTACAGGTTACTTTGCAATGTATTTGCAGAATGCATAATTATTTGAAAATCTGATGCAGAGTAGTAGAGTGTAAGACTAAAAACATTATAAAAAGTAATGAGCATTAAACTCAAGAAAAAGATAGTTGGATACCACCAATACTCCCTCACCACACACACACACACACACACACACACACACACACACACACACACACACACACACACACACACACACACACACACACACACACACATACACATATGTATAGATGCAAGCAATCAACAAACACAAAAGGCTCAGAAGCTGACAAACTGTATTGCCTTCCTCCATGTAGCTGTCAATTCTTTTACATACCGTCAGTCAGCAGATGGCAATGGGAGGCAGTGGAATGGTGAGTCAGTTGATGATCCCAGAACCTACAGCAACGAATATTCTAGATCAGTAACTTCATTTAAATCAACTTTAGTGTCAAACAACTTTGTAATTATCTTTGTAGCAGTGTTCTTGATTGAAACGTATTTGTGGTTGGCTGGTGGTGGATTATTTCTTTTTGTTCACCTACTTGTATACATTTTTTAGTGTTACTGTTTTGCCATTTGTGTTCGTGACTATTGACTTGTCTTCACAGGAAATGCTTTGATCTTCATGGGATATGAATAATCTGAGCCTATCTATCTCTAGTCTTTTACCCTTTTTCTTCAACAATGTATGCAAGCAGTAACCAGTCAAGTTAATGATGGGATTGCTAGTTCATCAAACAATAAAATATTTATAATTATATCTGTACAAGTGATCCTGACTGAAACATGTTCAGTGGTCAGTTGGTGCTGGATTATTTCTTGTTTTTTTTAATCACCTGCTTGTGTATACATTTAGTTGTCACTGGTTTTTCATTTGCGTACGTGACTACGGATATATTTGCATAGGAAGTGTTTTGATCCTCACAGGATTTGAATAATCTGAACCTATCCATTTCTAATATTACCCTTGTACTTCATCAAATTATGCAAGCAGTAGCCAATCAAATTATTGACGGCATGGCTAGTTCATCAAACAATAAAACACTTGTAACTATATTTGTAGCAGTGTTGAAGCATGTTTCTGCAACCGGTTGTTGGTGGATTATTTCGTGGGTGTTTTTTTTCATCTGCTTGCTTTTGCATTTTGGTAGAATGAATGGCAAGCATTCATTTATATTCATTCACTCAGTTCAAATGAAACTGATGACAGTGATAGACTGAAATAACAGTTAGTTGCCCAAACTTACTCAAAGTGGTGACACCTGGACTTCTTAAGTTTTAGGCTGGCTGGCTGGTGTATCTGCCTGACTAATGACTAGACCTACCGTGTTTGGGACTGCTGTGTTCTTCACAGCCATTTGCATATTTCATTGGTTATTTGTGAAGCCTTCCTGCATCTGACTGAACCTATGTAATATCCGCTAGGTGGATTTCACATTTTATGTCCCGTTAAGATTGTTCCTCTAATCTGCATTTTTTTTTTCAAAAAGCAGCACTTAAATGTCAGCCCACTGCGATCTTCCCTATTATGTCAGGCCTATCATTAAAACTAGGTATACAATCAATGATCCTTTCCCGTAGAAACATGCCCTGTTATTATGGGGTACAGTCCTTATCACCTGTTCTTAATTGTCCTGATATATCATGTGAACCTAATCTGACAGGGTTGCCTTTGAATTAACAATATAATCCATCAAGAACAGCTTGATTAAAATGTGATCCCCTGACGGCATCATTATTATAAAACAGGTCTTTCACACTGCCTTTGATACGTACAAAACAATGTCTCAAATCATTATCATCATAGAACAATGCCTAAACGAACAAAACTAAGACAACATTTGCTACCACACACTCCTAGCAAACCCACTACATCCCAATTAACACCCAACTTTAAAAATGCCTTTAAAGTCTGCATATGAAAGTAAGTGCTAAAGACAGATTTTCCTGTGATTCTTCATCAGTGCATAAAGCCCATATGCAGAACTTCCCTACCAAACCTTTCAATTTGTTACTGCTTCCTTTGGGATCATTAGCCAAGCACATGCATCTGGAGCATTTCTCCCCGGGCCTCTGCTGAAAACAGGCTCTGTGGAAACTAGTCGGACTTTCCCGGTCAACAAATGATAAATAAATAAATAAAATAAACATGCTATATCAGTATCTATTGCTTAAACCACCCTCTCAGATCCACCTTGCTGATACTGCTGTTAACAACAACCCCTATCTGAGCACACAGTCACATAACCTACAGCCCCTACCTGAGCCTACCTGAGCACACAGTCAGAAAACCTACAGTCCCTACCTGAGCCTATCTGAGCACACACTCACATAACCTACAGCCTCTACCTGAGCACACAGTCGCATAACCTACAGCCCCTACCTGAGCACACAGTCACATAACCTACAAACCCTACCTGAGCATACAGTCACATAACCTACAGCCCCCTACCTGAGCATGCAGTCACATAACCTACAGCCCCCTACCTGAGCATGCAGTCACAAAACCTACAGCTCCCTACCTGAGCACACAGTCACATAACCTACAGCCCCTACCTGAGCACACAATCGGATAACCTACAGCTCCTTCCTGAGCAAACAGTCACATAACCTACAGCCCCCTACTTGAGCACACAGTCACATAAACTACAGCCCCAAACCTGAGCACACAGTCACATAACCTACTGCCCTATACCTGAGCACACAATCACATAACTTACAGCTTACTACCTGAACACACAGTTCCAAAACCTACAGCCCCCTACTTGAGCACACAGTCACATGACCTACAACCCCTACCTGAGCACATACTCACATAACCTACAGCCCCCTACTTGAGCACACAGTCAAATAACCTACAGCCCCTTACCTGAGCAAACAGTCACATAACCTACAGACCCTACCCGAGCACACAGTCACATAACATACAGCCCCTTACCTGAGCAAACGGTCACATAACCTACAGCCCCCTACCTGAGCATACAGTCACATAACCTACAGCCCCATACCTGAGCACACAGTCACATAACCTACAGCCTCCTACCTGAGCACACAGTCACATAACCTACAGCCCTCTACCTGAGCATACAATCACATAACCTACAGCGCGCTACTTGAGCACACAGTCACATAACATATAGCCCCTACCCGAACACACAGTTACATGACCTACAGCCCCTACCTGAGCACATACTCACATAACCTACAGCCCCCTACTTGAGCACACAGTCAAATAACCTACAGCCCCCTACCTGAGCACACAGTCACATAACCGACAGCCCCTACCTGAGCACAGTCACATAACCTACAGCCCCTACTTGAGCACACAGTCACACACCCTACAACCCCCTTCCTGAGCACATAGTCACATAACCTACAGCCCCCTATCTGAGCCTACCTGAGCACACAGTCAGATAATCTACAGCCCCTACCTGAGCACACAGTTACATAGCCTACAGCCCTCCTACCTGAGCACACAGTCAAATAACCTACAGCCCCCTACCTCAGCACACAATCACATAACCTACAGCCCCTACCTGAGCACATAGTCACATAACCTACAGCCCCTACCTGAGCACACAGTCACATAACCTACAGCCCCCACCTGAGCACACAGTCACATAAGTTACAGCCCCCTACTTCAGCACACAATCACATAACCTACAGCCCCTACCTGAACACACAGTCACCTAACCTACAGCCCCTACCTGAGCACACAGTCACATAACCTACAGCCCCCCACCTGAGCACACAGTCACATAACCTACAGCCCCCTACCTGAGCAGACAGTCATATAACCTACAGCCCCCTACCTGAGCACACAGTCACATAATCTACAGGCCCTACCTAAGCACACAGTCACATAACCTACAGCTCCCACCTGAGCACACAGTCACATAACCTACAGCCCCCTACTTCAGCACAAAATCACATAACCTACAGCCCCTATCTGAGCACACAGTCACATAACCTACAGCCCCTACCTGAGCACACAGTCACACAACATCCAGCTCCTACCTGAGCACACAGTCACATAACCTACAGCCCCTACCTGAGCACACAGTCACATAACCTACAGCCCCCACCTGAGCACACAGTCACATAACCTACAGCCCCCTACTTCAGCACACAATCACATAACCTACAGCCCCTACCTGAGCACACAGTCACCTAACCTACAGCCCCTACCTGAGCACACAGTCACATAACCTACAGCCCCTACCTGAGCACACAGTCACATAACCTACACCATCCTAACTGAGTAGAAAGTCACATAACCTACAGCCCCTACCTGATAACACACTCACATAAGCTACAGCCCCTACCTAAGCACCCATTCATATAACCTGCCTCTTGAACCACTCCTTCAATCTACTACACTTTCACTCCCAGAGTACACACCTTCTCACATTTAGACACTTTCAGCTGTATGGGACATATTTGTTTTTAAATTTGTGGAATGTATCATTCTGCCTCATATCTCCATATTTCTGACTTAAGCACAATTCTAAAAAAAAAAAAAAAAAAAAAACCCAATAACGTTGAACCGAATAACTAAAAAAAAAAAAATAAAAAATAAAACTCGGCAGTAAACCAAACTTCACTTTAATGCAACAAAATAATCCAGTCATTTTGTTGCATTAAAGTGAAGCTTAGTTTACTACCGAGTTTTATTTTTTATTTTAAACACAATTCTGTTTAAGTCACACAACAGTACAAAAACATAGCAAGCCTCATCTTTGCTACTTAATCTTGTTACACCCACACCAGCCAAGCTGAAGTCAAGATTTTATTTGCTGCTAGCTGGCACTTGTGTTAATACTAATGTCTGTCTGCTGTTGGAACAGCCAGACTAACTTTTCACTGCTCTTTTATTGAGTAATTTATTGTTGTAAGCGACCTGTTGACCAATTTATCTCCATAGTAGTTGTTCTCTTTAACAGTTGTGTGCTGACCTTCCTAACTGTTGGGCTGGTAAACTGTGGGCACACCCTTTTATTTAGGCAGTCATCTGGTGACATTTACAAAGTGCTCTACTGCTCAGCTGTTACAATAATAAAATTATGAACAACTCACATGACCAGACATATTCAACAGTTGGAACACCCACTAAGGATCCGTACCAGAAGAATCCAGGGTATAAACACATTGTCCTATATGAATTTCCTTAAAGGTCTCTTTCTCTCTCTATACCCTTCCTCCTACTAGTGTACAGTGCATCCTTGGATCCAGCTCAGATGGTTATTTTACACAACCAGAAAATGAACGGCATCAGAACTAGTTCCAAGGATTTAAATTTTGCTTGAGACATAAATAGGACATGTTGGTGAGACAGATACATGTCTCAGAGGATCCCCATGTTCTGGAACAAGCTCCTTACCATGTATAGCAGAGTCCATTGCTAACCCTATTGAAGCGTTACCTTGATCAATGGATGAGAAATCGGAAATTCACCCCAGATCTGGCCCCCATGTTTCTGATAGACCAAGATAGACAATAATGCCCAAACTAACATATTCCACAATATAACCTTTAGAAATGTTGTAGCTAACATACCCTCCAATAAATACCCTTGATACAAAGGGGCACAATTGGGTTGGGTTGGGTTGCTCGGCTAGGCTTATAAAGGCCTTGGTGGTTGTTAGCCTAGTATATACCTACGAACCCATGAACGTATACTCTGACAACTTCACAAATGAACTGTATGATTTTTATGAATGTTCTCATGAATAAGTCTGTGCCGTAATCCATTGCAAGTCTTGAGCTGCTGGCTATTTGAGTATGAGATGCTGAAGTGTTATCATGATATAAGTTTTGCTGCCATGCAGTTTGTAATAAAGTTACCCATTTACTGAAACCCACACTGAAACCTGACATTTCTGAGATATCTCCACTAGAAGCAGTCAGTGTGTTTCATAGCACTATCTGAAAGTGTCAGAACTAAGATTTTTTGTTGAAAGAAATCAAAAAAGCACCTTTGCAAATTACAGAACCACTACACATAATATGACTCAGACTAAGCAAATCTTCAAGAAGCAAAGTGCGGGTAAGGCAAGTAAATGTATGGGATGTGACCATTACCATAAGCCAGAGCAGCACACTGCAAGTGGTAGAAAATGTAGGAGATGTACAAGACTGGGCCATTTTACTATTGGGTGTAATGACTGGCAAGCAAAAATTTCAATTTATTTATTTTTTATTTCTTCACCGGGTAAGTGGACTGGTCAATTAACCCTTTTCAATATAACTCGAGTTCAAAGGGCAGAAAATACATCACAGTCTTTCAGTCAATAATATTATATTCAAAGTTAGTACATAGTAAAATTAAGAGCACAGTAATGCTGAATGCAGATACAGTAACATTAAGAGATCTAGTCAGTGTGTATTGAAAAAATATATGCAAAATGCAAGCTAAGATGTGCATACAGTACAGCGCAATCATACATATAATACATAAACTCCTGTATACATGTGAAATATTTGCATATAAGATGCCACATTAAGAGGCTGAGAAGTTTATTAACTGCATTTTAATATTCATGGTATGAGATGGTAAATCACATAACCATTGTCATGGCAGCAGTTGTTGGTAGATTCAGTAAAGAGATGCTCTCTAAGTGCATTTTTGAAGCTTTTCACGGTTTTTAGATTTTTGATGTCATCCGGCAGGTAGCAGGTCTCAGTCTAGAGAAGCTCTCTCTCACCTATAGCAGTTTTAAATGGAGGAAGTACAAGAGTGAAACTGTTGTCCTGTGTACTTCTGAGTACACAAGGGTTGTCTTATAAAGGCAGTTTCACACTTAAGGGGTGAAGTGACCATGTTTTAACACCTTGTAAATTACAGTACTTAGATGAAAAGTTGCTCCAGCTAGAATGAATCAATCTGCAAATTATTTATATTTATTTTATTTTACATTTGTTTACCAGGAGAGTCCGACTGGGCATAAAACCCTTTTTCAGCGGAGGCCCAGGGAGAAAAGCTCCATTGTTAGTAAATTATTTTGTTAGTAGAAAGAAAATTGTATAAAACAATAAAGAAAAAATAGTAACAGACGTTCATAACGGTAAAAAGACTAGAACAGAATAAATTGGTCAAGTGGGAGACAAAACCAATAATCTTGTATAACAATGCTTCCAAAGTTCTTACAGTAGTAGCAGGTATTGGCATTGCATACAATGAGTGCAATTACGATACTTAGTCTTACATACAGGTAGCATAGCAATCTGAAGACAAAATCTGGCAGATATTAACAGTGAGAAAGAAAAAAAAAAACATAAGGTAGTCATATGGTTTAAATTCATTGCTCATTACATATGCAATTTAAACTTTAAAATCAGCTTGTTCCATGGTTTGGGCTACCCATGCCCAGTACATGTACAAGTCCAGGAATTGTTGAGGTGGGCTTTAATGTGATGCCTGAAGTTTTTTAAGCTTGTTATAGTTCTAATTTAAGTGATAAGGCATTCCACAGTTTAGCAGTGTAGTAGGAGTATATAGAGTCACCTGAACTATTTTTACTCCTGGTTACTTCAATTAGAGCTTTAGTAGTGGATCTTAGTGGATGGGTACTTGTATGGGGATTGAGGAGGCCTTGTAGAGCTGGTATTTTATCAGGTTTATAGTACATTTGGTGGGCAGTAGAGAGTTGCGTGAGAATGAGTTGGTGGGGTAGTTCTAACCAAGATAGTTGTCTTAGGGCCTTACAATGATGGGTTCTAGGAGGACAGCTAGTGGCAAATTTAGCTATTTTATTATAGCAGGCATCTAGCTTGCTTAGGTCTGATTTGGAGAGGTTGGTAATGATATAGTAAAGTTGACAGAAGAAGAGTTCTGGCTGTGGTTATTCTGGAGTTTGTGGGTAGGTAGTTTTTGCATCTGTATAAGGTACCTATTTTCTTGTATACTTTTTTTACAGTCTGGGCAATGTGTAAGTCGAACTTCAGATTTTGATCAATAACAACATTGAGAAGTTGGGTGGATGGTATTGTTTCAATCAAAGTCTTATTACTGGATGTGATGTTAAAGTAAGTGGATTGGGTTTTGAATTTAGTGGAGTGGAAGAGCATGTGTTTAGTTTTATTTAGGTTCAAGATTAATTGGGCATCTGGCAACCATGTTTCAATAGCATTGAAGGATGTTTGGGTTAAGTTTTGTAGTTCAGGCAGAGTTGGGGCAGAACATATGACAGTGGAGTCATCTGCATACTGTATAAGGATGGCTAGAGTTGTAGCATTATGGAGATTATTTGTAAACAGGTTACAGGAGGGGGCCAAGAATAGACCCTTGAGGCATGCCCATAGTCACTGGTAGTAAGAGAGAAAGAGCTTTGTTCCACCATACCACTTGTTGCTGATCTATGAGGTAGTTCTGAAACCAGGCTATAGTGGACTAGCTTAGATTTAGTTTGGACAAGGCAGTTAGCAGTTTGTTATGAGACACTATATTGAGGGCTTTTGATAAGTCTAAAAAGATTGCTGTCACTAGCTCACGTTTATTTCTAAGTTGACTGATGGTATTAGTGAAGTAATAAGGGCTGTGGTAGTACTATGGTAGGAGTGAACGCCGTGCTGAGTATTTGTAAGTAATTTATTGTCTAGGAGATGGTTAAGTATTTGGGTGTGAACACACCTTTCAAAGATTTTTGATAGAAGGGGTAGGATTGCTATGGGCTGATAGTTAGAGAAGTCAGTGGAGGGACCTCCTTTGTGTAGGGGTATGATGTGAGCAGTTTTCCAGAGTGTGGGGATACATTGCTCAGATATGGAATGGTTAATTAGTAGGGAAACTGGATAGGAGATGGCTTCAGCTGCTATTTTTAAGTATGTTCAGGGTAGGTTGTCAGCTGCCAGGGTTGTGGGTTTTAGCCTGAGCAAGTATTTGTGTATGTTGTGTGCTGGGACTGGTTTTAAGGAGAATGTGTTGTTATTGTCTAGTAGAGAGGTTAGCTTGATGGGCAGTGATGGGAAGTTTTTATTAGTAAGGATTTTGATGGAGTCAATGTAGTATTTATTAAACTAGGTAGCAATACATTCTAGGGGATTACTTGCTGTTGGTTGAGGTGTCTTAGTTTGACCTTGTTGTAGTATTTTATTTAAAGTGGCCCAGAATTTTTGAGGATTATTTTGGTATTTAGCTTGTAAGCTAATATAGTAATTCTTCTTATCAAGTCTTATTTGGGTTTTGGCTTTGTTTCTTAACTAGAAATATTTCTGGTGATGTTATTATCTGCAGTCTCTATTCTGTGAATATTGAGGGCTGAATGTGTAATGAGAAAAGAAGGCCATATTCAAGTTTAGGTACTAAAATATTTTTAGCAATGGCCCTGCAAGCAGCAAGTGAAAGGAGGTGACTCTTCTCATAACATAGCTTTAATTGAACAAGGGCTTTATTAGTTACAAAATGTGTGTGTGTGTGTGTGTGTGTGTGTGTGTGTGTGTGTGTGTGTGTGTGTGTGTGTCTGTCTGTGTGGTAAAGGAGAGGGTATAGGTACCTCTGTTCAGTGACATTAGGTATTCTGTTCCCATTAAGACCTGCTAAGAGAATAGGAGGAATTGTGGGTAATTTCTTGGCTGAGGCAAAGACCATGACGTTTGTTTTCTTGGGGTTAATTAGTAATTTGCTAGTAGATCAGGTGCATAACTAAGGGAAATTGTCCTGTAAATATGTTCATATGGAGTACAGGAGGATTACTGCTAAAAAAAAAATAACTCTGCATTTTACACTGACAGTTTTTTTAACAAATTAATTTTTGTTTAAAGTGAGCTCTTCTGATCAACATGATTCCCCTTTAACACACCTGTTAAACAAAAATGCTTCATTTCTTGGGGACATGCTAGACCCCAAGCAATTACCAAAATAAAAAATAATGCTTTCGAACAAGCTCCAGTGCTGGCATACAATAATGTCACTGAGCAGAGTATCACAGTGTCGATGCTAGCAGCTATGGTATAGGTATAGTGTTACTCTAGTGAGATGAACAAGTGGTACAGCCTATTGCTTCAGAATGTTGACAGATACCAAACAGAAATACTCTCTAATTGAAAAATAATGCCTTGCAAGAGCGTATGGGCATATGAGGAGGTTTTTGGATACCTAACAGGATCTGACAGTTTTCAGCTCCTCTCTGTGAAGAGTTTCTGAGATACATATTATGGTTTGACAGTTTTTAGCTCTTGTCTGTGAAGAGTTTCTGAGATGCGTATTATGGTTTTACAGTTTTCAGCTCCTGTCTGTGAAGAGCTTCTGAAATATATACTATGGTTTGACAGTTATCAGCTCCTGACTGAGCATAAGCCACTAGTTCATAGGTTGGTACTAGGCTATCGGCCCTATACAAGCCTAGCCATAACAATTCCCTGGCTATTTCTTCCCACAATATTTACTTCCCTGGACCCCTGTCTAGCAGGGCGACTGACATGATCCCCAGGGTGAATTTTCTATCTCCCATCCAATCGTCAAGGTTCCTTTTGAAGAGGGCCAAAGAGGCACTCTGCTTGACATGTATGGGCAGTCTATTCCAGAGTCTGGGGAGTCTCTGGGTCAGGAACCTAATCCATTAATCAATTCATTCAATATTGACAAAATGCCACCATGGTGCCAGAGACTATTGAGGCACCTGAAAAGGTTTGAATGCAAAAGCTATACATGTGCCTGTCAAATAACTTATTGTTGCTGTCCATAAATCTTATGTGTCCAAATATTACAGAAAATTTAAAGTATTGTTACTGCTTATGGAAAAACAAAATGATGACAAGGCCTTTAACTGCCAAAAGACAAGAAAAGCTTAAACAAACCACTCAAAACTGACTGGCTGCATGACACAGAAGGCACAGTTCCATGGTGGAATGCAGGCTGCATTCAGTTAACAGTCACAGATGGCACTGGAGGGGCCATTCAAGAAGAGAGAGGAATGAAGGGGGGGGGGTGGCTCACTGGCGTTTCCTGAGGGGTGGCTGGATACACTGGGTGGTGCAATCTCCTTGGTGGAGACTACAGCAGATGCTCCAAGGGGAAGATTAAGGCCACCTGGATGTCATACTCTTTGGAGAAGTGATGAGATGTCCTCACTGGATGGCTTATTGTATGCCCTTACCTAGGTGACCAGCTGAGTGTGTGCAGCTAGCCACAAAGACAAAAGGGGAAAAAAATGTAACCACTTCTGATAGCTGTCTAAATGACAGCCCTACCTATCAATCATTGTTCTGTTAAAGGGGATGAAATGGGCCAAATGGCCATATGGGGACTGATGGTCAATTGACAACAGCTGTAAAAAGGTGCAAAAAAGAAAATAAAAAGCTACTCAAACTTATCCCAAGTTGCAAGTTGTTACCAGCATGTACATAATGCATGGTCAAATGACTGAACTCAAACAAAACAGCTGAAGGGCTCAAGCATAACACTTTATAGTCAGAGTGCAGTTATCAGAGCGTGATGCCTTACAGCTATAGCAAGACAGAGTTGTAGCACCCCTAATTAGTGAGCAGAAGAGCTATATCAAACACATAAGGGTCACCAGTATCTCACCAAATTCAGGGAGAGTCAAAATGTCAATAAGGTGGAAAGCATCAAAGTGGACCCTGTCTACTTGGAGCCAAAATTTCAGTTCTGTATTATGACAAAGGCAATGCAGAGAAGTGAACCTCTGATGCCACCACAATTACTACAGGGTACTTTGCTAAAGGTAGCTAAGAAGATGCTAAAACAAATTAATCCACATAAAGCTTTAATGGCTACTTCATATGGTAGCACCACAGTAAGTCCTTCACAGTTAATGCTTGAAAGGCAAAAATGAACAGATATGCCAATGGTAGAGTTAAAATTTAAACCAAGAGCAATACCGTAACATTCAGTAAAGTGTAGTCACCAATAAGCCAAAGTTTTGTACATAAAACAGTACAGCCAACATCATTCTGTATGACAACTATCAGTCCTACAACCTCATCAGACTGTTAGCTTGAAGTTGGGGGGTGAGACAATACGTATACCTCTCAACTGTACAGATTTTCATAGAATGTCCAGATTTTTGCCTCTTATTTTTGGTCCGTCTTTCATACAATTGTGGAATTCTGGCAAATTAGTGGCAAGTCATTAATGATTGAAGTTAGAAAATAATGACAGATATTTGATTTTCAGACTTCATACCCTTCAGGAAATTAATGCTAATGCAAAACCTGCTATTCTATCAACTTTCTAAGTTTGTTAGAGAAATATTTAAAAATTGTCCCTATTTTTGGACCTTTGTCCCCTTTTTATTTATGGCTTTGTCCAGATTTCTTGCTCTAAGAGGTTGAGAGGTATGAAGGTATAACAGTTCAAAAAAACACAGAACCACATTTTACATGGTGAAAAATAAAAAGGGCTCCATAGGCTGATGCAACAGATGACCTATACACATAGGCTGATGCAACAGATGACCTATACAGTCAGTCCTGATGAGTGTCATCCTGAATGCAGTGTTACAGTAAACCAATAAAGTCAAACTAAGCCAAGAAAAAACAATGTCTGGCAAATCCATTCCTGTATTAATAACGAGACAAGTGTGGAAGTTTGAGTTTGATTATTTGCAATGTCAGGTCTTTGCAAATATGTATTCTTGGTCCTGATCCAGCTGCCTTTATTTTACCTAGTGACTGCAGATGTATTAATGCAGGGGATAACAATGCGCCTCAAAGTTTTCTTTTACATATTCCTTGAAAAGTTCAAGCCAGATTTTGAATATCTATGTGTCCCACAGCAGAAGATCCATACATATTGGACAATGTTATCAGTTGTAAATGTACTCACTTGGACATTTAAGTAACTGTAGCTATATTTTGCCAAATTTTGTATAGTCTTGCACTGTTTATATACAACCCAGGTTCAGTCTAGAGTGTTAAATATACAATGCTAAAATGTGCCTGCACATTATTGAGACTTCTGGAAAAATGTGATTTTTCCTGTAAAGGGGTGGGGATGAGGTGGAAAGTAAACTGAAGCTGTTAAGCTCATGTATGTATTGCACACATGCATATAACAGCACTGCCCTTTAATACAAATGTATGGTGTTGCCCTTTTAAGAATGTCTGTACCAAAACGCATTACAAGACTTGAGCTATTGGGGAGTTGGGTGTGAGAAGTTGAAGTGTTAACATAATTTCTGTTATTTGCAATAAAATTACCTCTTTACTGAAATGCATGCTGAATGCTGATATTTTTGAGATCATACTCATTAGAAGCAGTCTGTACTTTGTTGCACCATCTGACATACATTATCCATATCACTACATCAAAATGAAACATTTTTACATACTAAAACACATTTTCAATATGAATTGTTTCAGTGTTTAGAATAGCAAAATGTAGAACTTTCCATCTGTCTCTCTCTGTCTCTGGTCTCTTCAGCACTCTACCATGTATGAAGGATTTAACTGCACTGTTTTTTACAATACACATCTAATCATGCTTGAAGAAAAGTTCTTGCTACACAACACCTTCACTTACATGCATAACTTGAGAAGTATCTTTCTTTCTCTCTCTCTGCAGTTCTTCACAGTCACAATTTCAAACTCTGGATACTAGGGCTCATAAACTTTCCAGCTGTTTGTCTTTCTGGAACTTCTCTTTCTGGAACTTCAATGTTGACATAATTGCCTTGACAAGATTGTACAATTTCTTCTATACGGTTTGCCATCTTTGTTATGAGCTGCACAGGATGACAGTATACCTGCTTTGTTTCAGGGTGCACACTTTCCCATGGACTTTGGAATCTTATTTTTTATCTGACATATAAACGTTTTAGCCTTCTGCAGTTCATATCATTAAAATTTTGTGAAAGTCAATTCATTCCAGCATTTTCTTTACTTTATATTGATGTTCAGAGATGTACAATGTGGTTGAAGTAAATCTGCTTTTTCATCTATATGTCCATCATAAGTGGTTCGGCATCTGCAGTCGAGTGTTCTATTCCAGAACTGTGTGTGACAATTCTCATGGCTTCTGCTGGAGTTCTTTCTTTTGACAATCTTTGTTCTTTGGATAATCTTGTCAATTTTCTGTTCAAATGAAGATGGTGAGGGAGGAATACTAGATATATCTGAGTTCACATCCATTCACACATCTTCTGAATTCCTGATATTGTGTTATGGACCACTGTCAGCTATGACATCATGTATACCCTTTGCTGAGAGTATGGTCTTTAATGCACTAAGCACACTTGAACTTGTGTTTGTCAGTCTAGTTATTTCAGAGAATGTTATACTGATTCATACATGTGAGATAGTTTATGTGAACTGGAACAAATCTGTACCAACTCTGTTCCATGCACAACTTTCTTTTTCTCGTGACTGTTATAATGGTATGTACTGAAGGTGAAATAACTCTTTTCTACTTGTTCTATGTGAAATTCCTGACCTAAATATTGCATTTTTACTGTTTCTTTGCATGTTACTGTTCGCAGACATGACACAGTTGTCCATTTAAGCTTTAGTTGGTTGGGAACATTTATTGTATCTGTTGTGAGCAATAATCCCTGGAACCAACTAATTTTCCCTTGAAAGAAAATAAGACAGAACTTCCTTCATACCAATTACCTTTGGTTAGGCTAGGGTTTCATTGTAATGTCTTTAATAAGTGCATTTCTATGTCACTATCAGTGCACCTGTTTTATGTTTGCTTTCACTCATAGCTGTAGTATTACACAAAGAATATCAACTGTGTCTTCTATTCTAGCAAGTCTTCATGCTTCTCAATAAAATATACTCAACATGTCTGGTTTGTTATAGTTTGATAGGGTTTTCCAGGCATCAGGTAATCTCTCAGAGAATCAGTTAATAATAATAATAATTAGCAGTGTTTTTTCCTATATAATCTCCCACATAGACTGTCTGATGATTCTCTGCTACCTCTTTGATAATACCAAACATTCTCAGAGGTAGTTGTCTATCAATGGCCTATATACCCAAATAAGATTTCCTCTTAAATAACTATACAGAACACTATACAAGTCCAGGTATTTAATCTTTCATAATACCTGGAACTTTTACATTTAAATATGCCCCTGTTATAGTTGCACTGCACTAATTTAATCATGCTAGTTCAAGGTTACCATATTAGTAATCTTAGTTTGGCTCTAATATAACTTGCAAGCATAGCTCTCAACCTCTTGGAGCAAGAAGTCTGCACAGAGCCATAAAGAATGGGGGAACAAAGGCCCCAAAATAGACAGTTTTTAAATATTGCTCTTACAAACTTAGAATGCTGCTAGAATAACAGCTTTTGCATCAGCATGAATTTTATGAAGGATAAACGTTGTCATTATTTTCTGACCTCAGTCCCCAACAATTTGCCAATGATTTGTCAGAAAAAAAATATTTTTTTAGAGAAACAGACTAAAAATATGAGGCATATCTGGACATTCTGTGAAAATCTGGACAGCTGAGAGGTTTGACTGCAAACAATTATTTCACTATTTTTGATTTCCTAGGCATGCATTATAAATACTGCTCGAGCTGGCACCCCGGCGTTCGTGAAAATCTACTGCCAATCATTAGCGGACTGGAGTTCCGCTATGGCGACCCCTAACCAGGAAAAGCCGAAAGACAACAACAACATTATAAATACTGCCTAAAGTTTTAGATCTATTATTAAACAATTGGTTGATATGATCAGAAAAATTCAAAGCTTGTTCTAATTCTATAAACATGCCCTTCGATGAATCTACTCTTTCAGTCACTGAGTGCACCTGTAAGTTCACATTCTTGTTGTTGAAAAATAATATATAGCCACCTTTCAATCTATGTCTCTCATATGCTTTTAGTTTTTGATGTATTTATCAAGATAGTATTTTTCTGTGCACAAATGGACAGTTTACGCATGTGCTTTTGCAGACATGCCCTGTCTGTGACAGATATATGCTCATAGGTGTGTACTAGGCTAATGGCTCTGGGGGCCTTTACAAGCCTAGCCCATAGTATTACCCTGGCATTGTGCCACCCGACATTAGTTCTCAGTGCCTCTGTCAAGTAGAGCCACTGGAGTGATCCCCGGGGTGAATTTTCTATTTCCCATCCACTCATCAAGATTTCTTTTGAAGAGGGCCAGTGAGGTGCTCCGCTTGACATGTATGGGAAATCTATTCCATAGCATGGACAGTCTGTGGATTATGAACCTGTCCCTCCAGCTTGTTCTGTTGATTGTGGTAATGAGGTTGAGGTCTGTGGAGCATTTGATGTGGAAGGATTGGGATTTCTTTAGATGTAGCATTTCTAACAGAGCTGGGTCAGACATGGCTTTGTAAGTCAAGCAGAGATCACCTCTAAGTAGGTGATATGAGACAGAGAATAGTTGGAGTTTTTTTGAGTCTGTCCATATAGGACAAGTGTTTAAGGCCTAAGATTCTCTTTGTGAGGTATTTTTGTGGCCTCTCCAGTTGTTGTAGGTGTCTAGTGAGGTGCATGCCAAATGGGTCATTGTACTCGATGATTGGCCTAATGAGGGAAGAGTAGAGGGAGACAAGAACCTTTTTCTTCCTGGATGCAAAACCCTTAGTAATGAGATGTGCCACATAGAAGGACTTTCTAACCACAGTGGCAATGTGGTGGTCAAAAGAGAGGTTGCTGTCAACCTATGTTCCCAGATCTCTTATGACACCTTCTGTGTTCAGTGGACTACCACTGATGTGGTAATTCATGGGAACTGGGTTTTTCTAAAAGGGGATGATGACATATTTTTTGGCATTGAGCTTATGGCCATGGTTCTGACACCAGTCATTGGTCTCAGTGAGGCCTTTCTGTAGGATGTCACCATCACTTGGGGAGTTAATTATGGCTCCCAACTTGCAATCATCTGCGACCTTTGTCAGCCAGAGTCCCTTCGTGATGGCATGGACTTCTGGGAAGTAGATACCAAACAGGAGAGGACCCAGGACCGAACCCTGTGGGACTCCACTTGTGACTGATTGACAGTCTGATTTGGAGTCAGCTACTTTCACACTGTGGGTTCTATCTGTGAGCCAATTTGCAACCTGCCTACTGATATAGGGGTTGATGCCTAGCTTAGTGAGTTTTTGTATGCTTCCTGAGTGGGGAATGGTATCAAAGACCTTGGCCAGATCAAGGTAGACTGTATGAACCACCTTGCTTTCATCCACAGCTCTAGTGACTTATCAAAGAAGTCAACCAGGTTGATCAGGCATGATCTACACTTCACAAAACTAAAATGTGTGGGATCCAGAGTTTGGAGGTTCCCTATATCTTTGTTTATTAGGTCCGTGGTGATGTGTTCCATAGCTTTGCATATCAGACTTGTTAGAGTAATGGGGCAATAGTTCCCAGGGTCTGTAGTCACTCCTCCTTTGTGGAGAGGGATGACTGTAGCAGTGCACCATTCTGTAGGGACAAAGCCTGAGGTGAGGCTGTGATTGAGCAGGGCACACAGGGGAAGTGCCAGTTCACTCTGTAGTTCATGTGGAACACAGTCAGGGATATTGTCAGGTCCCATAGAAGCTGTATTCTTGGCCTTGAACAGTGCTGTTTTAACCTGTGCAGCAATAATACTGGGTGCCTGGCAATCTACTGATATTGTGATTGGTCCTTTAGTGGGGGAGAGAGGGGTAAAGTTGGCACTGAATCTGTCGGCCAGTATATTGGCAATATCTGTTGGCTCGGTATAGGAGGTGCCATTGTGCAACTGCTCTAAGCATATCTGGGTATTGCCATGTAGATTCTTTACATAACTATAGAAGGCCTTGTGGTTGTCTTTACTATCTGTTGCAATTCTGTTTTCATAGTTAGCATTAGAGGATTTGATGAGGGATCTCAACTTTTTGTTGAGGCTGATAAGGGAGTTGTTCCAGTCTTGGGGCTTCACCTTATTTCTCATCAGTTTCCTTCTTCTGTTGTAGAGTTTGTTTATGGCAGGGGACCACCAGATTGGCTTCCTTTTTTTGGAGTAGAGCGTCTTGGTTTTATTGGGTATGGTGAGATCCACGCATTTGTGTACGTGTTCGTACAGGGCATTAATGTATGATTCGGCGGTCATGCCGCTGTTCTCCAATTGCAGGGGTGCTGTGAAGTTAGCCATCTCTGTTTTTAGGGGCCCAAAGTTAGCTTTGAGGAAGTTTTTCATGGTGGTTACCTTTGTGGGGGATGGGGTCAATTTACCTATTTTCAAGTCATCTTCATGATACTATAGAATATACTAGATAAAAAAGATAGATCTGAAAGATACAACTTAAACAAGTATGGGCCTAGGACTGAGCCCTGTGGGACACAGTGATTGCAACTTAGAATTTCACCTGTCCAGTTGTTGTATGATACTTGCCATGTCCTATTTGTAAGCCATGCAGCTATATATCTCATCAATATTACATTAATACCTAGTTCTTCTAATTTAGCAATCAGTGTTTGTATATTACTTTTTGATTTTATTCATTTATTTACTTATTTTATTTTACATTTGTTTACCAGGATAGTCCGACTGGACACAGGTCCATTTTCAGTGGAGGCCAGGAAAGAAAAGCTCCACAATAAGTAACAATTTTAAACAATATGATTAGCAATTATGAAGAAGCTCTATGCGAAAAAAAGCAATATGAAAACAATGCTGTACAAGCAAATATGGTACAACAAGATATATATATATATATATATATATATATATATATATATATATATATATATATACAGAAATAAACATAGTTAAACATAGTTAATCTTGCAATAAGTTTACAATTTCCATCAGCAGTAAGAGTTCTATAAACTGCAAAATATATTACAGTAGTTGTAATAGGCAGTGAGCTATACAGAGTGGAGACACAGAAGGAAATTCATGTAATGCAAGGACATAGCCAGTTTTTCATTAAGTGGGATCTGAGTGAGATTTTAAAGTGGATAAGAGTGGAGGCAGATATCAGAGCAGAGGGGATGTTATTCCATGTTGTAGCTATGGTGTGAGAGAATACTTTTCCTGTGGAATTGTTAGCCCTTGAGATACAGAGGAGAGATCTGTTGGATGAGCGGAGGGGACAATTTGTTTTAAAGTGGGTGAGAAGTTGGCCTAGTGATGTTTTTTTTTCAGGATGTCTTACAACATTGTAGGAAATGACTAGCTGATAATAGTTTATTAGTTGGGGAAGTTCTAGCCATTGTAGTTCCCTTAGAGCCTGGCAGTGGTTGGTTCTGAAGGTGGAGTTGTTAGCAAACTTGGCAATTTTATTATAACATGACTCAAGTCTGGTGAGGTCAAGTTTTCTGACCTGGGTAAGAATAGGAGCGACATACATTAGAGTGGACAGTAGGTGAGTTTGGACTAGGGTAGTCCGAGCTTGTTTTGAGAGGAATTTTCTGTTTCTATAAAGTGTTCCCATTTTTCTATGGACCTTTTTAATTGTTTGTGAGATATGGATATCGAAGAACAGGTTTTTGTCAATTTCAACACCTAGGAGTTTGGTGTGGTCAGAAGGGGAGATGATAGTGCCATTTTTGGAGGAGATAGTGAAGGATATAGGGGCAGACATGGTTTTGTTGGGGGTGAAAGGTAGCAATTTAGTTTTGTTAGGGTTTAGGATAAGTTGGATTTGAGTGATCCATCTTTCCACAGAGCTAAAAGCATCCTGAGTGAGTTGTTTTAGAGTGGTGAGTGATAGAGCACAACAGATAAAAGTTGAATCGTTTGCGTATTGTATAAGTGCAGCATGCTGTGTGGTGGTATGGAGATTATTGGTAAATATGGAAAAAAGAAGTGGGCCTAGTATTGAACCTTGTGGTACCCCTATGGTAGTTGGGAGTAAGGGGGATAGTACATCTTGCCATTGGACAGACTGCTGTCTTTCAAGCAGATAGCTTTTAAACCAGGCTATAATGGACGGGGCAAAGAATAGGGAGGCCAGGGTGTCTAGTAATAAGGAATGTGAGACCATGTCACACCTGTAATATAACATCTATAAATGAATGGATATTACCCTATAAAAAGATGAAGAAAAGTCTATATTAATTACATCACAACACAAATTTTCATTTATAGCTGTTATATTATTACAGAACAGCATGCTACAACCAGTTATATATTTATTTTCAACATATGCATGCTGATCTATGGTTTCAAGTGCTAACATTTCCAGTTCTGACAATGATTTTTCCAAAATAATATTTTCTATTATTTTTCAATAACAAGAATGTAAACTTACAGATGTATATCACTTTAGGTTTGCCCTAGACTCCTTTCCCTTAAAGATGAGTCTGACAAGCATGTCTCCTGTTTTGAGAAACCTCTGCATATTTAAATGACCTATGAACAACAGACGTCATTACTACTAATTTTGTCTCCTCCTTGCTTTGTTAATACTGAGATAACATTATGACAGTGTGATTGATTCTGAAAATGTTTAGTCTTTACTTTTGCACTGTACATTTTGTCATGTTTCCTAGCTTCTAACATGTCACATGATCCAAAGTATTAGAAGTAGATTGTTTAAATACAAATATTTGGAAAAGAAGTTTAAATGTCTTAGATTTGATCTCATATATCATTAGTTTCTTAGTCTGTGTTGTCATCCATTTTCTTAAATAAATAGGTTAGCAAAGCACACACAGCACTTTCTCAGTCTTCTGAGTATTTGCTAGCCTAAAATCTTTAAAAGTATTTTTAACAAGGTGTTATACTCTGCAGCTATATCACAAGGTGTTATACTCTGCACATATATCTAATGTAAAGTTCATTTACTGTTAAATGATTCTATGCACTTCTTTCCAAACAGTCAGCCTTGCACACTTGTTCCACTATCTGTGATGCTGTTCAGACTTCACAATATAATGTCTTTTTAATGAAACTTGAGTCTATCATTCTGGTAGTTCATTTTCACATTTTTTCCAATAACATGTACATTTGTTTTTGGTTTAATACATCTTTTCAGAATTCCCATTATCACACAGATTCTGCAGGAATGATTAACACGGTTCTTTATATTTATTACTATACTCCTGCAAGTCTCAGTTACAGTGATGTGAACACTTCCATCTTGGATCTTGATTACAGTGAATTTTCTCATGGCTTTCCCTTTCATATTTACTGTAACTTTTGCCTTGTTATTTGACTAACATTTTACTTACACACTCCTTTTCACAATTTAATTATTTTAACTGTGTGATACTAATTTCACATATCACAGCTTTTGAGATGGCCTGGTCTGGTTCTCTTAAAGGCTTGCTTCTTTTTCCATATTTGATATACCACAAACTACTCTGTGACATATTAAAGAACTGAGAAACCCAATAAAGTCACAGTCATTGGATGGGTTCTTCAGCACAGTAACAGTTGCTGTAAGGCAATGTTTTCTTGTAAAAAGGTGCCATAAATGATTCTTTTTGATACAGTAGTAACTACCAAACGTTTGTCTAAGTACTGATATTTTGTCCTTTTCCTCATCAAATAAATAAATAAATATATAAAAGAGCCAATATCTTTTATGGCTTCCTATCCAGTAACAACCAAAAAAGCAATACATTGAACCCTTTCAGACTTTTCAGCCAATCAACTTGTAATGAAGAATAAATCAAATACCTATTTTAAGATAAATTTCCTTGTAATGAAAGAAAAACTGCTAATTAAAGCTGGTCTACATTTTACTGAGAATTACATTTCTGCAGTTCCAAACAGAGACTCTTGATTTAAATACATTTCAGAGACTGGTAACAGTGATTTTATTTCTTCACTTCAGCATTTATATTTCTTCCTTTGACAGATATTTTCTCCACTCTGTGATACCATTTTGTCTCAGATGGCTAAATAAATAACACAGATGCATGTGATATGGTGTAGTTGACTTCAGGTCTGTATTCAAACTGAATGCTCTAAAACCTCTTTGTACCACATAACATACTAATCAATGAAGGCCCAGAAATTGTAGTTTATTGGCTGTTTGGGCAGTTTTTTTTCCATCTCTTTCAACATTCTGGTCTAAAAGTCCACATTTCCACTTTTCCCACCTAACCTGTAACTAGTCTTGCCCAGATACAGATTTGCTGTATCCGGGACTGTATGTAAGCTTCTGAGCCTCCCAACCCTTTCTGTGTTGGAAGGAAGCCTTCTAGCTTATCAGTGGAAGTGGTAAGCACTAGGAAGCCTATCTACCACAAGATGAGTGGTTTCTGGCCCAGAATTCGTAGTTTATTGGCCGTTTGGGCACTTTTTCCATCTCTTTCAACTTTCTGGTTTAAAAGCCCGTGTTTGCACTTGTTTCTCGCCTTTCCTGTAACTAGTCTAGTCCAGATACAGATCTCCTGTATCCAGGACTGTTTGTAAGCTTCTGAGAGGTACAAAAGTCTACTCTTCAAATTTTCCCTTAGATCTGCTAATTCTCTCCTCTCCTAGCTTATTAGTCTAGCATTTTACCATACCAGACTTCTTGAAGCAATTATTGTAGCACACAAAAGTGCTACCACCACTAAACATTCTACAAGGAAACAGCTCCAGTACTTATTATTAATACCCGCCCCTCCAGGCATGTCTAAAGGTCAGTTCCCTGTGCTTTTTCCTATTAACCTGGTGAACTTGGGCATCCTGTGCCAATGTAGCAACTGCCTCATGTACACTGACAACCCTCTCCACTTACCTCCCAACATTCACACTTGCGAGAGATACACTTATAAATCCAAATTGGAAGCTACGCACTCTCCAGCCAAGACCGGAATAGCTGGTCAATAGGAGAAGGTCAACACGTGCACCACACCACATAGAATACATAGCCCTCCAGAACACACAGCAGCACTGCCTTCACAAAAAAAAAAAGAAACACAAACCACACACCCACCTTCATGGAGGCTCTCAGTAAAAATCTACCCAAACAGCAGAGACCTCCAAGGCAGAAACGCACTCAACCACCACAACACAACACTAATCATGAGACACATAACTCTCCTAAACAGTGTGCCACTCAACCAAAGCCACTGAGACAAAACAGCATGCCCAGCACACTAGTCATAGGTGACTCGATAGTGAGGCACACTGATTCCCACTCATTAGGTTGAATAAGGAGAAAGTAACAGCCTGCTGCCTGTCAGGTGCCAGGATCCACTACATATTACACACACTCAGGTCCCTCAACAACAGGTACAAATATGACTCTGTCATTGAACATATGGGTGTGAATGACCTGAGACATACCTCCCTGGACTACATGAAGAGAGACATGGAGGAGCTCTCGGATTATGTAGCCCAAGTGGGTATGACCCTAGCCTGAGCAGTATCCTACCATCACTCAGAATGATACCACAGTACAAGCAAAAATGATTGATTTCAACAATTGGCTAAGTTTCTGGTGTATTCTAAGGGGATCCAGTATCTGTCTGCTTGGGATGACATAATTGGCAGACATTGATGCTTTGCCAGAGATGGCCTGCATCTGTCACCCCTGGCCTTCAGAGTACTGGCCAAGGCTCTTGCCACCCCTATAGTGCATTTTTTAGGCAATGTTTCAAAGACCAAATTACCACCGTAACAGCCATAAACAAATGCAATCTGAGGGTCATGCTGCTCAATGCTAGAAGTCTAAATCTCAAAATGCACTCGCTCAAAGCACTCCTAAAAATGGAGAACATTGACATTTGTGCTGTAACAGATACCTGGTTCAAGGCAGCAGAAAGCACCCCTGCACTACCAGGCTATAACTCATTCCACACCTTTTGGCCCCAGAACCTGGACCGAAGCTCCAAAGGTGGTGGTGTTTCCATGTTCATACAGGATGCACACACCTCCAGACTGGTAGCCTAAAATAACACATTAGAGATACTTCAGGTGCAGTTAACACTCGGTAAGACAGCGGTTCAGGTTGTAGCCTGTTATAGGTCCCCAACCATGTCCCAAGACTCACACTCCACGTTGCTAAGCACCCTGGAGAATATTAGGGTCCAATGTAACACTCTCATACTGGGCAACTTCAACTACCCCTTCATTAACTGGGAAAACTACTCATGTACCAATACACTTGCCCAATGTTTCCTGGAATTCATTAACTCCAGTGCTCTGGACCAGCTTGTTCTTACCCTCACTACAGGTAGCAACATCCTTGACCTGGTCATTACTAACATGGGTGACCACTGGTCTACACCAGTAGTCAACTCCTCTCTGGTTAGATCTGACCACAAACTAATTACCCTGGAAATTCACATCTCTCCAACCCCCCCCCCCCACACAAAGGTAACCACCATGAAAAACTTCTCCAATACTAACTTTGGGCTCCTAAAAACAGAGGTGGCTAATTTCATGGCACCCATGCAAATGGAGAATAGTTGCACGACCACTGAATCATGCACCAATGCACTGTACGAAAATGTACACAAATCCATGGATCTCTCCATACCCAGTAGAACCAAGACACTCTCCTCAAAAAAAAGGAAGCCAATCTGATGGTCCCCTGCCATAAACAAACTCTACAACAGAAAGAGGAAACTGATGCAGAATAAGGTGAAGTCCTAAGACTGGAAAAACTCTCTTATCAGTCTCAACAAAAAGTTGAGATCCCTCATCAAATCCTCTAAAGCTAGCTATGAAAACAGAATTGCAGCAGATAGTAAAGACAACCACAAGGCCTTCTATAGTTATGTAAAGAATCTCCATAGCAATACCCATATTTACTCTGTGCTAATGCACAATGGTACCTCCTATACCGAGCTAATAGATATAAACAGCAATGTCCAAGGCCAAGAATACAGCTTCTATGGGACCTGAAAATATACCTGGCTGCATGAACTACAGAGTGAACTGGCACCTCACCTGTGTGCCCTGTTCAATCACAGCCTCACCTCAGGCTTTGTCCCTACTGAATGGTGCACTGCTACAGTCATCCCTCTCCACAAAGTAGGAGCGACTACAGATCCTGGGAACTATCGCCCCATTAGCCTGACAAGTCTGATATTTAAAGCTATGGAATCATCATGGACCTAATAAACAAGGATACAGGGAATCTCCAAACCCTGGATCCCACACAGTTTGGTTTTGTGAAGGTAGATCATGCCTGCTCAACTTGGTCGACTTCTTTGAGTCAGTCACCAGAGCCGTGGATGAAGGCAAGGTGGTTCATACAGCCGACCCTGATCTGGCTAAGGGCTTTGATACCATTCCCCACTCAGGAATCATAGGAAAACTCACTAAGCTAGGCATCAACCCCTATATCTCTAGGTGAGTTGCAAACTGGCTCACAGATAGAACCCACAGTGTGACAGTAGCTGACTCCAAGTCAGACTGCCAGCCAGTCATGAGTGGAGTCACACAGGGATCGGTCCTGGGACCTCTCCTGTTTGTTATCTACTTCTCAGAAGTCCAGGCCAACATGAAGGGACTCTGGCTGACAAAGTTCACATATGATTGCTCCCCAAGATAACTCCCCAAGTGATGTTAACATCCTACAGAAAGGCCTCACTGAGACCAATGACTGGTGTCAGAACCATGGCCTTAAGCTCAATGCCAAAAAATGTGTCGTCATCCCCTTTGGGAAAAACCCTATTCCCATGAATTACCACATCGATGGTAATCCATTGAACACAGAAGGCGTTATAAGAGATCTGGGAACACAGGTTGACAGTGACCTCTCTTTTGACCACCACATTGCCACTGTGGTCAGAAAGTCCTTCCATGTGGCACATCTCATTTCTAAGGGTTTTGCATCTAGGAAGAAAGAGGTCATTGTCTCCCTCTACTCTTCCGTCATTAGGCCAATCAGCGAGTACAATGCCCCATTTGGCATGTACCTCACTATACACCTACAACAACTGCAGAGGCTGCAAAAGTACCTCACAAAGAGGATCCTAGGCCTTAAACACTTGTCCTGTATGGACAGACTCAAAAAACTCCAACTATTCTCTGTCTCATATCGCCTACTTAGAGGTGATCTCTGCTTGACTTACAAAGCCATGTCTAACCCAGCTCTGTTAGAAATGTTACAGCTAAAGAAATCCCAATCCCTCCATGCCACGTTTCAGAGATCTCAACCTCTTTACCACAATCAAAAGAACGTGCTGGAGGGACAGATTCATAACCCACAGACTGCCCATGCAATAGAATAGACTTTCCATACATGTCAAACAGAGCACCTCACTGGCCCTCTTGAAGAGAAATCTTGATGAGTGGATGGGAAATCAGAAATTTTCCCCGGGGATCACTCCAGTGGGACTACGCGACAGAGGCACTGGAAACTAAAGTCGGGTGGCACGATGCCAGGGTAATCCTATGCACTAGGCTTGTAAAGGTTCCAGGGCCGTTAACCTAGTACATACCTATGAACCTATTAGCATTTAAGGTATACAGTCCATATCTAGCACTTGCTCCTCAAACCATATCTGTGCTCATTCCCAGATATGTTATGGAGGTGTGCTACTTCACCTTCATTGAGACCTTAACACTGAACCCTTGTGCCTTTTATAAACACAAAGATAAAATCTGCTGGTTGTTGAAGTAATTAATATCAACAACTGCAGCAGTACACTTAAGCGTAAAGATCAGCTGAAGATAAAATACATTATTTGTGAGAAGCGTGGCAATGCCATAACATAAGGAGGTAATCTGAAAACAAATCTGTATCAACAGTCTAAGCCTAGTCATCTGTCATATTAGGGACATAGGTAAGTATGGCTTTCCTCCAAAATGGGGACTTATGGTTTCTTTCTGGCCTGGAAACTATGCAGTAAATGCACTCCCCAGCAGCTTTGCTTCATCTAGAATGTAAGCAATGAGACATTTTCTAGCAAGTCCCTAAGTATCACCCCTCATGGGGATGTGTGCTCCACTATCACCTCACGGGCTACTTATATCACTGTATCCAATGAATGTGTTCTATGAATAAGTGCTACTTTCACTGGTCAGGTAGCCACATCCTGCACCTTACCAGCACCTGCTTTCTTGACTTGTGGTCACTGACCGAGGATCACTACAACCACCTTCCCTTTCTCATGTACAACTCATCCGGTGCCTGAAATGCTATGAAAAATCAGATCCTACATGATATGGTCAAGGTTTTATCCCCTTTATGCCACAGCTCCAGGATGCATTTGTATAAAATTATTAATGCCATGTCCTTTGCTGTGTGTGTGTGTGTGTGTGTTTATTTTATATATATATATATATATATATATATATATATATATATATATATATATATATATATATATATATATATAAAATAAGACACATTTCAGATACCTGCTGATACCTGGACTGTGTTTAAGCTTCTGTGTTGGCCATACCTTACTTGGGCAAAAAGGACGTTTCTTTGTTCACCAGTGAGAGTGGGGAGCTCTGAACAGCCTACCTGTCCTTGGAGGAGTGGTGTCTGCCCAGAAACTGTAGTTTTATTGGCCATTTTGATCTAATTTCTATCTCTTTAATCTTTCTGATATAAAAAACGCATTTACGCAGTTTTGCGCATAGCGCAGCGGCGGTTAGCTAAGGATAAACTATCCCTGGTGCCACCGATTCTGCTCTTCAGTTTTTCCCTTAGTACTAGCCAGTTCTTCCAAATTTAGCACTCAAATCAGTGCTTTCAATCTAGCACTTGCCACAAAAAGAGACAGAAGCACTAACAAACTAAAGTACTCAATCCCCAACAGTTGTTTGTAGGGAACAGTCAAATTACTCTCCCCACCAGGTATATAAGAATAACCCATTCAGGCATGCCCAAGAGCCAGCTCCCCGTGTGTTCTCCTGTGCACCTGATGAATTTGTGCTTCCTGAGGCAATGTCACAACTGCCTCATGTGCACAGACAACCCTCTCCTCCTACCACAAGACACCACAATCTGCGAGAGATGCACTTACATAGCTAAACTTGAGGCAAATCTCTCTCCAGTCATGACTGGAACTGACAGTCAAGAGGAGAAGGTGCCAACCAGCAGAACACCACTTACTACACATAGATCCACCATACATGCAACTGCTAACCCCACACATAGATACAAAAAGGCATATTCAGAGGCTCTAAATAAAAATCTGCGGAAGCAACAGAAACCTCCAAAGCAGACACACAAGCAACCTACAGCCACAAACACACCACAGTCATCACATACCCACAAAAAACAGTGTGCCGCACAACCACAGCCCCTAAGGCAAATCACCATACCTAACACACTAGTAATAAGTTACTCCATAGTCAGGCACACCAATGTCCCTCTCACCAGGCTGGATAAAGAGAAAGTCATTATCAGTTGCTTGTCGGGTGCCAGAATCTACCACATTACACACACACTCAGGTCACTCCACAACAAGTACAAATACAACTCTGTCATTGTCCATGTTGGTGTGAATGACCTGAGACATACCTCCCTGGACTACATGAAAAGGGACATAGAAGAGCTCTCTGATTATGTAATCAAGGCAGGTATGACCCTAGCCCTGAGTAGCATCTTACCCTCACCAAGTATGATACCATAGTACAAGGAAAAATGATAAATTTCAACAATTGGCTAAGCTTTTGGTGTCATTCAAAGGGGATCCAGTATCTTCCTGGGATGACATGCTCGACAAGCCTCGATGCTTCACCGGAGATGGCTTGCACCTGTCACCCCTGGGATTCAGGACACTGGCAAAGACTCTTGCCACTCCCATAGTGCCTTTTTTAGGCAAGGCTAAAAAAACAAATCCACCACCATAAGAAGTACTAGCGATAATAAACTGAGGGTCATGCTGCTAAATGCTAGGAATTTAAACCTCAGAATGCACTCTCTCGAAGCACTCTTCAACATGGAGAACATCGATATTTGTGCAGTAACTGAGACTTGGTTCAAGGCTCAAGAGAGCACCCCAGTGATTCCAGGCTACAACTCATACTACACATTTTGGCCACAAAACCCGGACCGAAATACAAAGGGAGGAGGCGTATCCATATTCATCAAGGATAACCACACCTCCAGACTAGTTGCAAAGTATGATGTCTCAGAGATCATCTAAGTGCAACT
Organism: Protopterus annectens; assembly: GCF_019279795.1. Lineage (NCBI taxonomy): Eukaryota > Metazoa > Chordata > Ceratodontiformes > Protopteridae > Protopterus > Protopterus annectens. Next base: position 822,016,298 of record NC_056750.1, on the reverse strand, counting down.
GACAATGGGCAAAACTGCAATACAGATTGTAGCTTGCTACAGATCACCTTCCCTGCCCCAGGACACTCACTCTGCTTTCCTCGAGGTATTGGAAAACATGAGAGTCCAACCAAACACCCTTATAATAGGTGATTTCAATTACCCAAACATCAATCGGTAAAACTATGAAAGTACTAATACCTTTGCTCAGCGCTTCCTGGAATACATCAACTCCAATGCTCTGGACCAGCTTGTAAACACCCCCACAAGAGGTAAAAATATACTTGACCTGGTCATCACCAACATGGGGGACAAATGCTCCACACCTGCGGTAAATTCCTCATTGGTTAGATCTGACCATAAACTCAGCACCCTAGATATCCACATACCACCCCCATCCTCTGTCCCAAAAGAAACCATTGTGAAAAACTTCTCTAATGCAAACTTTATGCTACTCAAGACAGAGATGGCAAACTTTGTTACTCCCACGCAGAATGTCAATATGACTGAATCTGGTATATCCTACACAAAAGCACTCTGCAAGCACCTACATGAGTGCATGGACCATGCTATCCCGAACAAGACCAAAACCCACTCCTCCAAAAAGAGGAAACCAGTCTGGTGGACCCTGGCCATAAACAAGTTCTATAATGGAAGGAAGAAATTACTGCAAAAAAAAAGTAAAAACCCAGAAATGGAGGGGCTCCCTGACCAACCTTAGCAAAAAACTAAGAACCCTCATAAAAAACTCTAAGGTGAGCTTTGAAAGAAAAATTGCAACAGACACCAAAGACAATCACAAAGTATTTTTTATCTATGTCAAAAACCTCAATAGCAACTCTCAGATCTGCTCCAAGCTACATGCTGTATGGTTCAAAATTCACGGAACCACCTGATATCGCCAATATATTGGCAGATAGGTTCAGTGCAAACTTCACCCCACCCTGTCCCCCCAAAGGCCTCATATCCATACCAGAATATTGTGTTGCCCCTAAAATTGCAGACACCCAAGTGAAAACAACACTCTCCAAGGCAAGAAACACAGCATCCATGGGACCAGACAGCATCCCAGGCTGCGTGCTACATGAGCTCCAAAATGAATTAACCCCTCACCTTAATACCATGTTTAACTACAGCCTCACCTCAGGCTATGTGCCCACAGAGTGGCACACGGCAACAGTCATCCCACTCCATAAAGGTGGTGCAATCACTGACCCCAGGAATTACCGCCCCATCAGCTTGATGAGTCTCGTCTGCAAGGCCATGGAGTGCACCATCATGGAACTCATAAACAATGACATTGGTAACCTACAAACCCTAGACCCCATTCAGTTTGGGTTCATAAAGGGAAGGTCGTGTCTCCTAAATCTGGTTGACTTCTTCGAAATGGTCACTAAAGCAATAGATGAGGGAAAGGTGATTCACACAGCATACCTTGGTCTTGCAAAGGCCTTTGATACCACTCCCCACTCGGGAATTATAGACAAACTCACCAACCTAAATATAAACCCCCTATGTTACAAGATGGGTCACTAAGTGGCTCATGGATGGAACCCATTCAGTGAGAATAGGAAATGCCAGATCAGACTTCAAACTTGTGACTAGTGGTGTACTGCAGGGCTCAGTCTTGGGACCCCTCCTGTTCAGTATCTACTTCTCTAAGGTACAAGCAAACACGGAGGGACTATGGCTCACAAAGTTTGCAGATGACTGCGAACTGGCTGCAATAACTGAGACATAGACATCCTTCAAAAGGGTCTTATGGATACAGATACGTGGTGCCAAAACCATGGCCTCAAACTAAATGCCATAAAGTGCATTGTTATCCCCTTTGGCAAAAAACAAGTAGCTATGAACTACAACATAGGTGGCAGCCCACTTATCATAGAGAGTGTGATAAAAGACCTAGGGACTCAGGCAGAGAGTAACCTCTCCTTCGACAACCACATTGCCAAAGTAATTAGAAAATCCTTCTATATGGCCCACCTTATCACACAGGGGTTTGCATCTAGGAATAAGGAAGTTATTGTCCCCCTTTGCTCATCACTCATTAGACCCATTATTGAATATAATACCCCATTCAGGATGTACCTGACAAGACATCTACAACAACTGGAGAGGCCATAAAAGCACCTCACAAAGAGGATAACTGGCCTCACACAGATGCCCTATGCCATGAGAGTAAAAAAACTCAGACTGTACTCAGTTGTGTACCAGCTACTCAGAGGTGATCTCTGCCTGACATACAAGGCTATGTCAAACCCCAAATTACTAGAAATGCTCCACCTAAGGAAAGCCCAATCCACCAGAGCTACACGCTCAAGGGACTTAAACCTGACATCATCAATAAACGGGAAGTGTTGGAGGGACAGATTTGTGTCTCAGAGACTCCCCTTGCTCTGGAATAAGGTCCCCATATATGTAAGGCAGAGCTCCCCATTGGCACTCTTCAAAAGAAATTTTGATGAGTGGATGGGAAACAGGAAATTCACCCCAGGAATAACTTCTGTGGCCCTGCTCGAGAGGGGCGCAGGTAACTAAACCACTTAGGAGGGAGGCGATAGCACAAAATTTTTGGCTAGGCTTAATTATGTCCTAGGGCCAATAGCCTAGTACCTACTTATAGATTCATAGGTTCATAGATTAGTACTAGGCTAACTGCCCTTGCGGGCCATTTTTTTAAGCCTAGCCAATTACCCCATGTGAGAATCAAACCCTGCACCTTGTGTTTGCAAGGCAAACATCTTAACCATTATGCCAACTTTCCACCCTATGAACTTGTGAACCTATATATATTACTTCTGTAGACGCACATTAGCGAAAGTGTATTATATCAAAAATGCACTTTCACTAAAGAAAGAAAAAACATAAAAACAAAAAAAAATACACTGAACAATATTATGCAGGGGGGGCAAGCCCCCCTGCACACCCCTCTACTTTAATATTCTCACTCTGAAATAGCACTACAGTTGGGAAAAGGGAATAATCCCTCATCCCCACTGTAGCATAATCTCAGCAATAGTTGACTTACACGTTGATGTACAACTGATGTTACATGCAAACAGCATGTTTTTCTTTTTTTTTTTCTTTTTCTTTAGCGAAAGTGCATTTTTGATAAAATGCACTTTCGCTATAGTGGGTCCGCGAAAGTACGGTTCGATGAACCATACTTTTGATGATCTGACTAGGACCCATATAAATATATATATATATATATATATATATATATATATATATATATATATATATATATGTATATATATATATATATATATATATGTGTGTGTGTGTTTGTGTATGTGTGTGTGTGTGTGTGTGTGTGTGTGTGTGTGTGTGTGTGTGTGTGTGTGTGTGTGTGTGTGTTTTAACTGGGTAACTAAGAATGAATTAAATTCATAAGACATATGATTTGATTATAGCATGGTGCATCTGTGAATATCATACTGTGTAATATACTTAGTGAAGCTGTCCACAACTGGAACTTTTTATTGGTGTCCAGTCAAAAGGACTATAGCCTATTTTGATTTATCTGTTCAAAGAACAAAATAAATAAAATTATGAACAATGACACTGTTTCTTGCTTTGGGACTTTCTTTTTGTTTAAGTTATCCTGCTGTGTAGTGTTGGCCATACTGTGACTACAACCTTTGTACTCCTGAGGTCACTGTCTTGAATTCTGATTGATGTGAAGAATTTTTTTTTTCTCTTTATATTATATGGAAAAATAGGCAGTTAAATAAAGTATGAAGTTTATAAACTCACAGATGTTCAGCTTGTGCTCTGGCTTTTTCTGAATAGCTATGCTGGTACTGTAGAGGTGCTGTCTGAGTCGGGCTTTGGACCTGCATCTCAGGATCATGTAGTCTCAGTCCTAGAGAACCATTCAGAAAGACAGAAAACAACATATATAATTCCATAAATCAACAGTTGATAATGGGGGACACTTGTTTTAAATGGACATTACTTTGAGGGTCACTTCCACATTTTGCTTCTTAAAACTACTCTGTTCCACATACATAATTTCTTTCCTCTTTTTACCTGCTTTTTGACCCCCACTCCCACCAGCTGAAATCAGCCACCTCCTGACAAACTGTCCCATTCATTCCCCAGCTAGGATCATTTGGGAGAGGTCATCACCCCACAAATAAGGTCAGCTAGGAGAGGTCATCATCCCCAGCTAGGGTCAGATGGGAGAGGTCATCATCCTGAGTCAGAGTCAGCTGGGAGAGGTCATCATCCCCAACAAGCGTCAGCTGGGAGAGACCATCATTTAGGCAGCCATCAGAGGCTGTATTGCAATTTTTTGTTATGCTCAAATATTCCATTGTACACACTCGGATCATGAAAGGAATGGGGTGTGCACTGGGCTGAGCAAGCAGTCCTGCCCCCCACCCCCATCTTCAGGCACAGCTGGTGATTTCTCTGTGTCGACCAGAGAAAATTGCACCACTACCATGTCTGTTCTTTAAGCACCCACACTTAAGCCTCCTGCTGGGAAAGGTAAGTGGATCAAGCCCATTCACTCCACCCCTCTATGAGTGTCTCCTTCAATGATGGGGCCCCAAATTAAAACCCAGTCACCTGTGTCACAGACAGGGCTTCATCCTTCTGCTTCACAGAGCTGGGGTTCACACAGATTCATTAAGATATCTAAGCAAAACTGTAGGGTGGTAATCCTATCATTTGATCAACAAAATATATTATAAGCAGAAAATAACATCACTAAAATTATCAACTCTTCAGCATTTCTACTGCATGTTCCACATTTTAAGAAGCGCTTTTTCATATCTGGAAAACTATTTGCGGAAAATTATAATGGAAGAAGCTGCACAGGCATTTGTTTCATTAACTGTTGTGTCTGAGTGCTCATGTGAGGAAAATCGTATTGTCATGCAGAAGAATCAGGCTGTGTAGACAGGTAAAGTTAACTGCTGCTTGTGAAATGCATGTACTACTGACGAAGGGTAAGCATGAAAAATAATGCTAAAAATGGCAAAACCACAGATGCTTTTTTTTTTGCATTTTTATTTATTGACAGTTGTTTGCCAGGAAATTCCATTTGGGACAAAAGTACCTATTTTCAGCAGGGGGGAAAATGTTCCAAATAGAACAAATAGTCTAAGCAAAAAATAATAGAATTTTTATATGAGAATTGAAGAAGCTGATGTAATGAGATGCCATCAGTGTGCAGTAAATGATACGCCTCATAACATCCATTAAGGAATCTGACACATAAAACCAGATTTCTTGAGACAAGATGTAGATGCAGATCTTGTGACCAAGGGCTTCTCTTCTGGGAGTTGGTGACAAGTATAATGACTAAGGTGTTTACCCCACAGACCCAGATAAGGTAAATACTTTGATTCCTACCTTTGAGGGAAATTGGCTAGGCATAAAATGTCTCACAAGGGCAGCTAGCCTAGTATTTACCTATGAACCTATAAGGGGCTGGATTTACCTCAGCTCTTAGAAGTGTTACAATACCAGTTTCAGGTATATGTTGAGGTAGTAGTTAGAACAATATATATATATATATATATATATATATATATATATATATATATATATATATATATATATATATATGGGTCTACTTCCCATCACCTAAAACCCATTTGACTGACTTTCATTTCACTGAGACCAAATCACCTCATTTTCCAAATACTGAAAACTCATTACCTTTTCTCTATAAATCTTTATAAACAGGTCTGACCAGGAATCCCACATCCCCACTCTGTGAAAAAAATCACACTTTATACCACTTCACAAAGGAGGAAATTCAACAGACATCACTAATGTTAGACCTATAGCAAGCTTACCCCTCCCTCTCTCCAAAATACTAGAAAAATGTATTAAAAAACAATTGCTAAACTATCTTTTGCAGGAAGAACTCCTATCGTCCATGCAGTACAGCTCTTGTCCCTCCCTTAATACTAACACTGCACTTTTAACCTTTATAGAAGATACTGTAAAAAAGCTAGGGATAATGGCCAACCAGTCTCTTCCCTACATCATGACTTGTCTAAAGCCTTTAACAAAGTTCGACACAGCAAACTTCTACTTCAAATGCCCTCACTAGGTCTATCTCAGCCCACCTTCTATGGTTGAAAAAGTTACTTATCCAATAAGTATCAGTCAGTGAAATGGTACTCCACCCTCTCCCATATCTCCCAGTCACCACTGTTGTAACACAAGGCTCTATCCTTGATCCCCTCCGGTTTAACATTTTCACCAACACTCTCCACATGTCCACACAACAGGCCTCCCTAATACAACACGCAGACAACCCCATACTTATATGTACATCAGGCAACCTGACAAATCTCCAAAAAATTACTCGAAGTTATAACAGCCATTGAAACATGGCTTTATAACTCACAACTCATGATCAACCCAAACAAAACTACCTTTCCCCCCAAGTCCCGCTCTCATGAAAAAGCGATATTTAAAATACAACCATTGAAGTCAATTCTCATAGCAAATAATTAGGGGTGATAACAGATGATAATCTTAAATTCAACCAGAATATACAAAAATGCATTAAAAAACTCACCAGAAACTAGGGAAGCTTTACAGAGCCACAAACATTCCCACCAACACAACAAAAACTGCACCTGCCATTACTTACCTCCTGCCCACACTAATTTATTGCACTACCATCATCACAAAAATCAACACTCGAACAATGCTATAATGAGGTGGCAAAATTTGAGAAATACCCCTTTGAGAACCCACCACTGTATAGCATAAAAAAGCATAAATTGGTTAGAATTACCCCATCAACTAAGATATACACAGCTTCTCGCCAGGTGTCCAGCATCCACCTGATTGTGTAGCACTATAATATTCTACACAATTATCTTCCCACTTGATCATTGGCCAGAAACTCCTCTCTGTCCATAAACTTATCAGATTTGCTGTGCATGGTCTGTACTCTTACCATGTTGCTAAGACCTGGAACTCCTTACCTGTATCCATCAGGTGAAAAACTTACTCCCACTCTTTTAAAACCATTCTGAAAGACTTCTGAGCCAAAATCTGGTTCTGTTCTTGTGCAACCTGAGGATAAACTATATATCCCTAAAAATGAACAAGTGCCTACTCATGCTTATACCTCCTTACTCCCCCTTTTCAATCACTTCCTTACTTCAATCACTCTCCCCTGACTTTCCATCTAAATATGCCATAACCCTGTTTTTACCTCCCACGACATACTGCAAGTCCTGTTTGTATTATACTAACGTACCTTTAATTTCTCTAAACTGACTAACATTTCTCGAACTATTACATCTTGTACCTATTCTCAACTGCTGTTTTCACATTATGGGGGAAATGTAATAAAGCCTACACAGACTTATTTTGCATGCAGGCATATAGATACACTGCTTACATGAACGTAAGCAGGTTTGCATTCCAGGAAACAGAGCTGAGAAACATGCACGAGCGCACCAACACGGAAGTGTCCGTGGCATGCAAATCACTTCATAAGCAGGTATTTGCATGCAAATGAGGGTGGTAGAGCAATTCAGCAAGCAGATAAGCAGTCCTCCAGACCCCATGTTGGTGTCCAAAATATACAAGGAAAAATTCCATGTACGGGATGTGAAACAGACAACAAGGGCTGTAAAAGTGCAGTAAGAAGGACAGAAATAGCATAGCAGACACAGTGCAAAAATATCTACTGTGTGTCCAAAACCCAATGGAAAATAATTTAAAATAATTTTTTTTAATAATCAGGTTATGTTTGCATGGCACACCTCATAAGCAGGTGAATTGCATGTAAATGAAGGTGGTAAATGAGGGTGGTAGAGCAATTCAGCAAGCAGATAAGCAGTCCTGCAAGACCCCATGTTGGTGTCAAAATATACAAGGAAAAATTCCATGTACAGGATGTGAAACAGACAACAGGGGCTGTAAAAATGCAGTAAGGACAGAAATAGCATAGCAGACACAGATATGAGCAAAACTATCCACTGTGTGCCCAAAACCCAATGGAAAATAATTTAAAATATATTTTTTAATAATCATGCTGTCAAAAAAAATTTTTAAAAAGTGTAAAAACGAAAATTGGTAGTATGTGACAGTAATGCATTATAGGGCCCTACATGAAGTATGTACAATGGTAGACTGCTGTAGTTGCTAATGAGGCAGGGCCTGGAACCGTGTAGTTCTCAGGTTGTGTGCATAGATCTCTATGCAAATGAGCTGGGGTTACCAAATAGTACAAATGGGTATCTGTGTTTGTAGATCCCATCTGTGTAGGCACAGAACTGTGTTGGTGTCCAAAGAAGAGGTGGCTGACATCAAAGCTGGTGTGTCTGAGGACTTGTAAGCTCATTGGAGCTCAGTGGTGCCTGTTTGTTTGGCATGCCACTGCGCTCAGTGAGGGGGGTGTACAGTATCTGCTAAGCTTTGTTTACCTTCGGGCATGTGTTTCAGTGGGTTTGAGCGTTTGTGTGACGCACTGCCGTGCTGAGCATGACATTTCATGGGGGTGTGTACAGTGACTGCTGAGCATTGTTTACCTTTGTGGCACATGTTTGCATGGCATACCACATTGCTGAGCGAGGAAGGCTGTTAAAAAAAAAAAAGTGGCTCAGAAAGGCAATGAGATTTTAATTACTGATGACCCCTGTTCCACTTGAACTAGGGCCATTAACAGTCCATAATGATGCACTTGTCAGGTGGAATACATCATAGGTAGCGAAACACAAAGGCTGCACCTACAGCAGAGGATTATGGTTGCAGAAACCCTACAATCTGATTTTACCCCCATGCTCTGCACCACTGGAGTACAGACTTGGGACTCTTAACTGAAGAAATGCTACAGGCTACTGCAGGTCTGCTACATATGTATTTGCTAGATGCTGGGGTCAGTGCTGATGCTGCTGACTATAGGCCTAGACTGAGAAGAAGAACAGTGTTCAGGCCCAGGGTGACCTTACAGAGGCTACATAAGCTGGAGATTGTAGAGCACTACAGGATGTATAGGGAAATACTACAAGAACTCACTGGGCTCTGCCAACCTCAACTCAGACCCAGAGCCAACAAAGGGGAACCTATCCCAGTGGAAACTAAGGTATGTGTAGCTCTTAGGATACTAATTATGGGTATGTTCCAAAGACCAACTGGGGACATGATGGGGGTCTCACAGGCATCAGCATCCAGGGTACTCCACCCATTCCTGGATGCCATGCTACCACATGCCAGTGAGCACATTTATTTTCCCCTCACCCCTGAGGCAAAGGCCAGCAGTATGCAACACTTCTGCCATGTACTACGCTACTCTGAGGTACTGGATGAAATAGATTGCACTCATGTACACTTCAGGGCACCACTTGGTGAGGATGGTAAAATCTACATCAACTGCAAGGGATACCACTTCATCACCTACCAGGTCTTGTGCAATGCCTAGGGAATTATCATGAATGTGTGTGCTGTGAGCCAATGCAGTTAACATGACTCCTATATCTGGCACGCATCACAGCTGTACCAGATGTTTGCTAGGGGAGACATCCCACATGACCATTTACTGGGGGATGCTGGCTACACGCTGGAACCATGGACGATGAAACCTCTCAGAAATGCACACATTCGCATGGAGGAATGCCATAATGAGGCAGACACACATACTAGGAACATCATAGAGCATGTGTTTGGACTGCTGAAGTCACGGTTCCATTACCTCGATATATCTGGTGGAGCCCTACAGTACAATCCAGCCACATGTGCACACATGTTCACAGTATGTGCCATGCTACATAATATGATCTTGCAGAAACAGCTGCAGCAGGATCAGTAAAGGGAAGGGATACATAGCTCCTTACCGGTGCCTAGGTCACCACAGCAACACCCACAGGAGGACTCAGAGGAGGAAAACCCTGAGATTGTCTCTGTAGGGACACGTAAACATGCCCAGTATTCTCAGCCTTAGCCAAGAGACAACACATAGCACATGCACTGACAACCTAGAGCCCTAGGGACTGACAACTTACTCTGACTCACATAAATATTAGTAAAAATGATGCCACCAAGCCCACACAACCTGTACCTCACTATGTATTGGCTATGGACTGCATACATCAGACAGAGCCAGCCCAAATTGCAGGTCTATCAACTGCTGCATTCACAAGGTAAGTCACACAGCTACTCGCCACTTGTAAGGGGTACTAGAATAGTATGGACCTGCCACATGTTTGCAAGGGAATATAGTTGGCTACTGGGCTACTTGCAGAGATCTAACAGACACTTGGGACAACAGGTAATCTGCCCAATAGTATGTGCCCCATAATATTCATTACGTCACATGGCTGGTACCCCACTACATTATTCAAGGGAGATGCCAAATAGAAGGGTCACGGAACAGTCGCATGACTTTGTATGTCTGCAGAGCATGGGCTGGTCATCCCTCACCCCCAACTCATCAGTGTACCCATATAACTGCTGTAGCAGTATATTCGCAAGGCTATATCAGCAGAGTTCCCAATTCCAGGGCTGTGACATAAAACCTGGCCACATGTTCTATGTCTCACATAACGCAGGGGTGACAGTGCATGTCTGTATGTTGTTGATTGTGTGATGAATGATGCATTCCCTGTCTGGCAGCCTGTGTGGCTCGGTAGGCTAGGGACATTAGCATGGGTGATGGTGTTGATGGTTTGAATCTGGCAGTAGCCACATCTTTTGCATTTGAGGTAGTCATATGGTGGTATTCCCACAGATTGTCATAACCCCACAATCTGTTACCGCACGAAAGTTGTACAAAGCCAGAGTGAATGAGGGGACAAAGGGCCAAACCTACAGACATATATATACACGCTCTGAGTAAACCAGAAGGTGGCTAGCATAACAGGTTGCAACAGGTCAGATTAGCTGCAGGATGTAAAGGACATTACTTAAATGTCTCAGTAGTTACAACAATTCAGTGACTGCATTTTACAGTATATTACCAATAAACCACAAATGTATGAGCAACAGAGCAGACATATGGGGTGAAATGCTGGACATTCTGCAAAAACATGTACAGGGACAGGTATCCAGACTGTCAACCTGTATGTGGTATTACATCATGTACCCTAGTCACATCATACCTCTCAACCTCTTACAGCAAGAAATCTGGCCAAAGCCATGAATAAAAGTGGGACAAAGGCCCACAAATAGGGACAAGTTTGAAATATTGAATAACAGGTCTTGCATTAGCATGAATCTTCTGATGTGTATGGAGTCTGAAACTCAAATTGTCGTTATTTATTAACTTCACTCATCAATGATTTGCCACTGATTTGCCAGAAAACCACAATGTTATGTAAAACAGACCAAAAAATATGAGGCAAAATTCTAGACATTCTGTGAATCTCTGTACAGTTGACAGTTATGAGTCACCTAATGTCAGCAAACAGCCTGGGAATGCCTTGGACAATATCAGGGTAGTGCAGTACTGTGGTAATAGGTGCAGCAGCCAATGGCCTGCAGCACACACATTCCTGGACTGGAATACAGGTAGATCTGGCCTGCAGTCACCTTGTAAGTACTGACATTCACACTGGGCATGCTCCTACAGTTAGCTAACTTGAGCCCAAGTCTGTTGCCTTAGAGTATCTATCGTTATGTGGCACACACACACACACACACACACACACACACACACACACACACACACACACACACACACACATATATATATATATATATATATATATATATATATATATATATATATATATATCTACAGGTCTACTACGTTTAGTTGAAAATACATTTGGTCGAAATTCAGACAGGTGAGCACACTTGACTGAAAGCTCACTTCACTGAAAACTCATTTGGTCGAAATTCATTTAGTCGAAAGTCATATATGGCCCCTTCCCCATTGAAGTGTGATCCTGGAGTTAGAATATAAAGTAAGGGGGGCAAAACCCTCCCATTGGGGGATGTGAGGGGCATAGCCCCCTACCTATTCTAAATGTTTTAAACCATAGACATAGATATTGACAACTGCAATGAATAAGTCTTTCCACAAGACAATATATACTCAAACTATGTGAAGGGCTATGCCCTTCACACTCCCCTAATGTGGAAGGCTGCACCCCCCCACACACACACACACCCCTTACTTTATATTCTAACTCCAGGATCACACTTCTGTGGGGAAGGGGCCATATATGACTTTCAACTAAATGAACTTCAACCAAATGAGTTTTCAGTCAAGTGTGCTCACCCAGTGTACTTTCGACCAAACTTAGTAGACCCATATATATATATATATATATATATATATATATATATATATATGTGTGTGTGTGTGTGTGTGTGTGTGTGTGTGTGTGTGTGTGTGTGTCTGTGTGTGTGTGTGATAATATATATATATATATATATATATATATATATAAAACATATATGCTTTATATATATATATATATATATATATATATAAAACAGTTGTTCGATGGAACCAGACCAAGGCCACAACAGTAAATAATCCACTCACCCACAGACCCCTGTGCCTGTGGACTGTCACCCTGTAGACAGACACAGGTACGCAGGTGGTGTAATGTACAATGGGTGCAATGCATGCCTTGGACAGGCCATATTGTCCCTGGCCACATGTCTGCCTATCAAACTGCAAACAGCCACATATGGCCATACTGTTAACTGTGCACACATATCAGGGATATTACCAGGTATTCCACTCCTAGGACACTAGATTTATTTTACTTATTTTTATTTTACATTTGTTAACTAGGGATGTCTGACTGAGCTGAAAAGGCCCTTTTTCAGCAGAGGCCCGGGGAGAAAAGCGCCACATAGAAAAATTACAGATACATTTAGTTATTTAGACATGATCAGTATACACATAAATTACAAAAGACATGTTTTTACAGTGGTATGTAGCACATCAACAGTTACAGTGGAGAGAACAAACAAAAAAATATTAATTTTAAAATAAAGGTAATTAATAGATTTGTGGTGTACAGCTGACATTTGGAACATAGGTAGAATACACACATAGTACACAGGTACAGTACATACATTGTAGATTAGCCAGTGTTTGTGAGTAAGACTGAAAACTATTATCAAGTACTCTAGGTTTAGTATGTGTATCTTATCTGCTTTCACTAGCCTGGGGAGCAATCATGGCACTGCCAACTTTGCCTGAGATGTTGCCTGATGAGGTCTTTAAAGGAGGCTTTGGATTATGTGTTTTGAATGCTAGTGGGGACAGAGTTCCATTTTTTGCAACTGAACTACTATATAGTGCATCTCCAAAGCTATTGTAGCTGTTGGTGACTTCTAGTAGTAGTTTGCTTGATGATCTAAGAGGCCTTTTGGCTGAGTGATGTTGTACTAGGTTTCTGAGAGCAGGACACTTATTGGAGAGGTAATAGATCGAATGACAGAGGCAGAGCTGATTGTAGGTTAGGAGGCTGGACAGTTCAAGCCAGTGCAGCTGTCACAAAGCAGTACAGTGATGAGTTCTATATGAGCAATTTGCAGCAAAGCGGGCAATTCTGTTATACCAGGCTTCCATTTTGGTTAGTTCAGTTTTGTTGAGATTAGTGAGAATGGGAGATGGGTAGAGTAGGGTGGATAGAAGTTAGGACCAAGCAATGGCTGATCTTGTGTTGTTGGTAAGAAATGGTTTGATATGGTAGAGTGATCCCAGTTTGGCATGTACTTTTTAATAGTTAAGTTGAGATGACTATCAAATTTTAGGTGGGAGTCTATGGTTATTCCCAATAGCTTAGCCTGTGCCACTGGAGCGATTGGAGTAGCGTTTGTGGAGTAGATAGTGAATTGACTGTTATCAGTGTTTTTGTTAGAACTGGTTATAATCATAAGCTGAGTTTTCTCTGGATTGAGGATAAGTTAGGCTTTGGTAAGGTAGTTTTCAACATCAGAGAATACTAGTTGAGTTGTTTGCAGGAGGGTGAGAATGTTTTGTGCAGCACAGATTAATGTAGTGTCATCTGCATACTGAATGATAGATGCATGCTGTGTGGAGGTATGGAGGTCATTTGTGAAGATTGTGAATAGTAGTGGTCCTAAGATAGAACCCTGTGAGACTCCTATAGTTATGGGCAGTTGAGTAGAGAGAGAACTTTCCCATTTCACAGCTTGGTACCTGTCAGTTAAGTAGCTTTGGAACCAGGTAAGAGTGGAATTTGATAGGTGATATTGGTTTAGTTTGTTTAGCAGGATTTGGTGCGAGACTGTGTCAAATGCTTTGGACATATCCAAAAAAGAGTTGACACCTGCAGGCCTTCATTTTTGAGATGGTTTACTGTGTCTGTGAAGCAGAGGAGGGCTGTAGTGGTACTATGGGCAGGTCTGAAACCATGCTGAGTAGGTGACAGGATGTTGCTGTCTAGGAGATATTTTAGCATCTGGGTATGGATGCATTTTTCTAGGATTTTGGCCAGGGGGGAGAGTAAAGTAATGGGTCTGTAGTTGTTAAGATCATTGGAGGTCCCACCTTTATGTATGGGTGTAACATTTTTCCAGAGTTTGGGCACATAGTTTTCAACAACTGATCTGTTTATGAGAGTGGAGATTGGGATAGCAATAGCATCTGCTGTGAGTTTCAAGAAATAGCTGGGGAGTAGGTCGGCTGCTGTTGATGAGGTTTTTAGTTTGGAGAACATGCTTTTGATTGAAGTGGTGGAAATTGTTTTGAAGGTAAAGCTTGTATTAGTGTTATTTGTGTTGGCGGGGATAGTGAGGAAGGAACCATCCTGTGATACTAAAGATAGAATTGAGTTCACAAAGTGGGAGTTGAATTGTGTTTTGATGGGAACTTTAGTGTCAGGGGTGGTTGGTTTGGAGGTAGCCTTTTGGGTGGGTTTTAGTAGCTGGTTTACATTGTTCCAAAATTTTTGGGGGTTGTGTTGGTATTTAGTTTGTAATGTCGTGTAGTAGGATTTGTTTGTCCAGCCTAATGCATTTTTTTGCACGGTTGTGCAGTTCTTGGTACTTAGGCTTTGTGTTTCTTTGTTTTTTTTGATAGTAAAGCCAGGCAGTGTCTCTGGACTAGTGGATTTGTTTGGTTTCTTTACTGAGCCAGGGGTTTGTAGAGGTTCTAACCTTGACTTTGCATAATGGAGCGACAGTGTCTAGGTATTGTAGAAGTGTATTGTTGAAATGTGCTACAGCCTGGTTAAGTGGGAGGGTTTTTAGGGGGGTCCAGTCACAGTTACAGAGTAAAGTATTGAGGACCTCAAGAGAGAATTTTTTTGTATTTCTAGTGGATATATAGTTAGTGGTTTTGCATATGCTTGTTCTACTACATATAAAGTATATTATATTGTGGTCACTTAAGGTGCCTGGGAGGCTGCCCACGTGGGGGTACAATGTGGGGTTGTTAGTTAGGACCCAGTCAAGGATGGATTCCCTTTTAGATGTGAGTATGTGGAAGAACATCAGGATAAGAAGTCTTCAAGGCTAGCAGGTGTATTACCAGGTGGAATATAGATCACAATTGTGGTGATGACCTTTTTAGGGTGAAGTTGAAGTTGCGAGATAAGTATGTCCCAATTATTGGGGGAGGGGGAGGAGTTTGGTAATTGACGTACAGTTAAGTTGGACTTATACAGTAAGGCAGTTCCACCCCCTTTACGAAGTGGTCTGTCTTGTCTAATGATATTGTAGCCGGTAGGGAGAACTTCTCAGTTAGCTATGTTTTTATTTAGGCAGGTTTCTGTTAAAGCAACTCTGTCTGGAGAGTAGTGTGCTATTGTGGCCTGGAGTTCAGGTATTTTTATTTTGATACTTCTAATATTAATATTAAGCATTACAAGATGGTTGGTTTTGCTGCTGTTGTTGATTTGCCCAGGGATGAAGATAGTGGGGGTGTTATATTCTGACATTTGTGTTGGAGCAATTTGTGTTGGACAGGATGGATTTGGACCTGGGTTGGGGTGGATAACCCTACTTATTGTGAGCCTGGTGGTAAAATGGTGATACAGATGTTGGAGTTTGGTGAGGAGTGTGAGAAAGTATTGTGTTTTTTTTTGGAGTAGGAATGAGAGCATATGTGTTTAGTTCTGAATTGGTCTGTTGTGTAGTTCTTGAACAATTGTGGGCAGATATTATTATAATGTGCAGTGTCTGTATATGAGAGTGCATAATTTAGTGTTGTGCTACTACATTTAGGGATATTGCTAGAGTGATAGCTTGTGGTGTTATAAAGAATTATGAGAAGACAGACTAGACTTAGTTGTGTGATAGTCATGGTTATAAAGTTTAAGTTGGTACTAGGTGGGGGTCTGAATAGGAATTATAGAGTTGCACTAGATGGGTAAGGAGTGTGGGTGATGTAAAAAATGCCTAGTGGGAATAAGAGTGATTGGGAGTATTTTGTGTGGACTAAGTTGGTGTGGTATAATGTGATCTGACTTGAGGAGCTGTGATTGGTGGAGGTGATGTGCAGGTGAACTGTGGGTGTGGCTGTGATTACTATAAATGTAGAGGTAGTGTGGGTGGGAGGGAATAGGGGGCAGGGCAGAGGAGCAGAGAGAGCCTGAGCATTAGCAAAGGTGAACGGAGCAGGGCAAAACCCACAAAGACAAGAGTAAAAAGTAAATATTACTTTACCAATCCAAACACTTTAAACAAATTCCTGAGGTCTAATGGCTTACCAGCAAGCAGAATGCAATTGCTGAAGATCACTTGTGTCATGGTGGGAGACTAGAAATTTAAAGATGGCTCCATGCTCAGCAGGATTCTAATATAGACTTAGTATTGGGGGAGGGAGATGGCACAAGGGGTGTAAACCAGGTGGAATGCAAAGAAACCAGAGAGGTAATCAGTAGAAAACTATTACTGAAGGCCTCAGAGGGGCTAAGAAAGATTTCAAACTACCTAGATAGTAGATACAGTAACACAGATACTAGATACAATAACATTACCAAGCAATATCACTCTGCAAGCCACACATGCTGTCTAACACAAGGCCACTTTGCCTGTTCCACAAGTACTGTGCCTGCATCTACATATACAACAGACATAACCTGTGGCACGTGCGATAAGTACTGTGAGTTGTATTATGTAATACTAGATAGATAGGGGTTCTAATCTGACATCATCCAACATTGGCGTTTGTGCAGAAATATATCCCTGACAGCACTATGGACATGCCAATATGGGCTATCTCTGTGCGATGGTTTGCATTTTATGGCCCTGTGACTGGCTGCTGCCCTCTAAATTGCCCTCTTCTACAAGACCTGCTGATGCCATCCACCTTAAGAGCACTGGCTGACAGTCTAACATCAGATAAACTCTGTGGCACATGTGATAAGCACTATGAACTGTAGTTAACAGTAGATAGGTAGGGGTTCTAATCTCACATCAACCAACATGTGTGTGAATGTAAATATATCCCCTGGCGGCACTGGAAGCATGCCTATCTGGCATATCTATATGCAATGGTTATGCATTTTAAGGCCCTGTGACTAGCTACTGGCCTCTACATTGGCCACCATTACAATACCTGATGATGTCATCTACATTAAGGGTGCTGGCTGACAGTCTAATCTCAGAGAAACTCCATGGTTCATGCAATAAGTACTGCAAGCTGCAGTGTATAATAGTAGATAAATAGGGGTTTTAATCTTATATCATCCAAGTGTGTGTGTGTGTGTGTGTGTGTGTGTGTGTGTGTGTGTGTGTATAAATATATCCCCTTACAGCACTATGGACATGCACATATGGGTTATTGCTATGCAATGGTCATGCATTTTATGGGCATGTGACTAGCCACTGGCCTCTAAATTGCTCTCCTTCACATAAGCATAATTGATGTTCACCACCTTCTAGATTTGTACATTCAGAAAACCCAGGTTTCACGTATCAGAAGTAGCAGACCTTGTCACAAAGTATGAATGCATGATTACACTGATTGCTCCCATTGTCCCTGATACAGTGTTATACACATATGAACCTACGGACATGCACATATACTGCCTTACCCTGCTGACATCATATATCTGCTGCATCCTCATGCCATCCTGTGCCTCTGTATTGCCACCATGTGTCCATTGTTTCACCTTTCAAACACCTGGAACAGACACATACACAGGTCCATGACACATCTGTCATTTTTAACTCTACAGCCAGTCTAACATCATGCAACAAAGATACACAAAGTCTGATGTGTAATGCCTGCATACAATACTTGTAGTAGCCCACAATAAGTGGCATGGCAAAATAATATTGCACTACGCAAGTACATGTCCCTTAATATAGTCACCCTGTGCATCAGACACATATTTGCATTTCCCTGCATCGATGTCATGGATAGCAGGGATGTGGTACAGGTATCATCACATGCACAGGATGTGGTGTGGGGGTGCCAGAGGCGCAGGCTTTGCCAAACAGGTGACACCATGTATGTGAGTCAGGAAGGGGTGCAGGTTAGATAGGCCATGAAGAGGTGCCGTGTGTGTCTGTTGGTGACCTGCATGCAACAGCGGTGTTTGAGTGTGTGCATGCACATAATCAAGTCCAGTGCTAGCCCTACACATGTGTTTGTTGAATAGCTGTAGACCGTACATGGTAGAGTGGACAGTTCACTATCTCCAGCCATGAACACATGAATTGGCTCTGCCGGGAGTAGCACTGGCACCACCATGCCCAAGGTCAGATGCGGTGCAAGTAACTGACAGTGACTGCAAAATGCTGGGGCTGTGTCCCACACATGATCACCCAGGACCATGTGCCAATGACCTTCCATGTCATGGTGTGAACAGCACACTTTTCTCTGTAGTGCTGTAGGTCCTGCCAGTATGAGAGCATGACTGTGCATGGCCATGTGGACTCCCAGCAGATGGAGCTGCTGACCTTCATCCAAGTGTCCAATGCCCATTCCCAACCAGATGTTACAGCACAGACATCTTGTGGTCAAAGACAGACACTGTCTCAGCCCACCAGCTATCCACAACAGCAGGGAACTAATCCAGGGTGTCCCCAGTGTGGTGGAGGCAGTAACAGATGTCAGACTGTGCTGAATCCATAACCCTAAGCATCCATCTGGTGTTGCATTCAGAATGTGCCTTTGCCTCCATAATGGATAGAAACATGTGGTGAGTGACCCATAATGTGACACCTGCAACAGGTGGTGGATGGATAGCAGTCCTACTAGCACAACTGTCAATCTGCCTGTGTGGGACCTTCCCAGCTTTCTGGCTATGGCCAGTGTCTACACTCACTGAAGCCATAGTTGTCACACTGCCCTGTTCAATGTCACCACCCTCTGATTGTCCACTATCTGTTGCTTCCGGGGACTGGATATGTGTGGGCATACTGACTGTGTGTGGTGACAATGGGGACGGAAGAGGGATGTCAACCTCTGGGACAAATTCAGCCACTGACAACCCTGCCTGTGCCTCACTATGGCCACCATCATCATCAACATCTGATGAAATACTGACATCAGGTTGTGAGGGGGACAGACTCCAACCCCCCGGTCACCTGTGAGAAGCAAAACAGCAGCAGTACATTACTGCCTGCACTATTATGTGTGGTAATCCACACAGACTCATACAGATGAGGATCCACAACTGCATTACAAGTCCAACATCTTCACATCTCTGCACCCATGCACAACAGACAAACTCACAACATACACAAACAGGTCAGGCCTGTTATAGCATGCACATCAGCTACATCTAGTTAATGTTGCCAGTACAATACACCCGTAAGGTATGCAATATGACAGTGTATGTGATAGAACTAAATATAACACCCAGTACACTTATATTGAGAATGATATGCCAGTAGTAGTATCACTGCCTCAAGTATGTACCATGAGTTTGGGGCTTTGCCCTCCCCCATTAATTATGGCTATGTCATCAGTTCTTGCTGTAGGAGGTTGACAGGTATGCTAGGTATAGCTCTCAACCAAACAGGGAGAAATGCCAACAGACACAGGGACTTAGCTAGAGTACATCAGGGACATTCAGGGTCAGTTTTATAATGTTAGAACTAATTATGTGAGGCATGGACAGAATGAGAGGAGGTGAATTACAGTACACCATTTGATGTTACAGGGGTGTACACCCTCCCTTATTGTCATTATGTACTACGTGTAATTCACTAGCTTTCCTACAACAGCTGACCATTGTAGGTGAGATTGACAGAGATAGATCTGAGATGTGATTGAAATCAGGGACAGTTGAGAGGCATGCGTGTAGGTGTAGGACAGCAGAGTATCAATGGCATGTCATCATCATAGATCTAAGACAGGCTTACTGCTGTAATATCTATTCCCCATACCTCCATCCTCCCATCTGCATCCTGTTAAATGTAGAAATCTGGGGTGCAGTACTCCTTTGCTGAACTTTGCTTCAAGTAATTATTTGATAATACACTGTGTGTGTGTTAAGTCTCATACAGACATGTTCTCCATAACCAGCTGCTTGCTTTTTAAGGTACTACTCAATAGCAGGTAATTGCCTCTGCACCAATCTATGGCACAGAATTGCTAATTGCAGCCAAAACAGCTGTATTGCACTATCATTAGCCAATGACATGCCACTACAGTGCAACATATAAGGGCTTCATGTAGGCCTTGGCCCCGGTCTTACTTTTAAAGATGGACATTACTGAGGTATCGAGACTATAGCATCACAAAGGGTAGGTACAAACACTGTCCCCTGTAGAGATTTATGATGTATGTTCACAGTTTTGCCTCATATGTGTGGTCAGTGTTCCATACTACTGTGGTCATCTGGCAGTGCACTGGAAATCATTGTGGGCTGAGGTCAATAAGGGAAGTCACATTTGTGTGTCACACTTCATACCCATCAGACTATCCATGCTACTGCAATAGCTGTTATTCTATCAACTTACTATCTTTGTAGGGGAAAACTGTTACACATGTTTCTATCTGTGGGTTTTTGCCCCCCATTACGTATGTATGTATATCGATCCCTTGTTCTAGAGGGTTTGTAGGTGGGATAGGTCTGTAGCAGCTACCTTTACATACAGCTGTGTATGCTACAGGCTGCAACTGTAGCCTACAACACATAGGTGGGAGTGTGAACACTTTGGTGAACAGCAAGCTATATGTGTAACTGTGTCAACTGTGTCAGGCCTGTCATTATGCCATGGGGCAAAGGTATTCTATACAGTGCAACTGGGGCATATACTTAAGGTACGTCTGTCATGCAACAGTGTGACTAACAGAGTAGTAGGTGACATATAGTTTGGCTATATGGATTAGGCTATATGGATATGTGCATTGTGTCACTGCCTGCAGACCTTTGTCTTGCAAACCTGGGTAGCAGTTAATTAAATAGCAGTAAGCTGTGGGGAGTAAGACTGCATGATTCGGTCATTACTTGCTGTCTTCACAATAATGTAATTGAAGCGCGACACAGCACTGGGTTCAAACCCAGGAATGTGTGTATCAAAATGTACTGCAGGCAAGGTATTTAACAGACTGAGCTACTGAGACACTGCAAAAACATTTGTATTTGTAAGATATATGTGCACATGGTTCCCTTTCACAATCTCGAGTTACTGAATGCTCAAAATTCAGTAACTCGAGACTGTAAAGTCAAAAACCCATAAGCGCGAATCTGCATAAGTGCGAATTAAAATATCTCAAATTCGCGCTTATGCATGTCAGCTATGGGATGAGAAGTATGTGAGTCGGGATGTTTTACGGAAGTGAAGGTAAGTGAGTGTATGTGTATGTTTTGTATGTTGTGTGGGTTAGAGTAGGGAGGTGGGAGTATGAGTGTGAGTGTTGGATGTGTCTGTATTTGTGTGTGTGTGTGTGTGTGTGTGTGTGTGTGAGACAGTGTAAAATGTCTGTGTGGTGTTTTTTATTTTGTGTATTAGTATGATCTCGGAGTTAGAAGATATAAGTAGGGGTGGGGGGTGCAGGGGGGCTTGCCCCCCTGCGTGCATGTAGTGTAGGGCTTGTAGTTTGTGTGATGTGGATTGTATGGTGTGCGGGTTGTGTGGTGTATGTGTTCTGTATGTTCAGGGTTTATTGTTTTCGTGCTTGTGGGTTTCGGGGTTTTTGTTGGTTCGACTTTACAGTCTCGAGTTACTGAATTTCGAGCATTCAGTAATTCGAGATTGTGAAGGGGAACCCTGCACATATAGAGGCTGTGAGAAACATTTCCATATCCATAAGCATGGCTTTGTATGGTTGCATTTCTAAACCAGGGTCCTAGTTGTACATGTACTTTGCTATTGCTGCCTTAGCAGCTGTCTGTCTGCAAGTTGCTGATAAAAGGGCACACATACCTGCTATCATAGGCCTCACTTACATCATTATTATGTCTTCATTATTATTACTGCACCAGAGTCCAGGGTACACTCCCAGTTTTCATATTAGTTTTTTACTTCAGTTACTTGCATAATGTTTGTAAGTAGCAAGCAGTATGTTTTGCTGGAAAAACCTGTTAAGCCTAAAGCCTGTGTAGGGTGGTAGGTTAATGCAGTGCTCCATAGTTATGAAGGCCCCGGGTTTGTCACTTGGCCTAAGTGTTTATTTTCTACGTCAGTAACACTGTAATAGACATATATAGACATTAAACCTCTTTACAGCTCATTTAAGCTGTGCTAAGTAAAGCAGTGTGGCACAAACCCTTGCTAAAAATATAAAGAAAAGAAAAGGGGGATGATAGGAAAGTGGTGAAATGCAGTCAAGCAGGGGAAAAAAACAACATAAAAGGCAGGTAGGGATGTGCAGGATGGTTGTAGGAAAGAAATATAGCTATACATGTCTTGTACAGCAACATCTGTGCATTTTGACAGGTTTTATAGATGAATTTGGACTCTTAAACCCCAGAGAGAGAGAGGTGAGTCCAACATAAATGTGTTGTCAAGCCACATGGACCAAATTAGTTGTGTCCAATGGACACGTGTGAAATGAAGAGCTATGTATGGGACGATATTTTTTTGCGGGACAGGTGTGCATTTTTTTTAAGGAGAGAGTGGAATGTTGGGGAAAGGACATAGGTACATGTGGGGAGGTAAGTTGAGTAGGACAAGATGCAATACAAGACAGACAAGGTAACAGACAGGGGTGGTGTGTGACACATGTGAGGGGTAAACACCTTGGACAGGAGGGTGTTGTGGAATTAGAGTCAAATGTGCCTCCAGACGGCAGCAGCATGACTGAAATCCCCACCCATGGACAACTCAACACTTCTCCTTCACTGCCCCAAAGGTGGCTGTCCTGGAGGCTGGGCACCAGGGACAGCCTGCCCCACCAGGTTGGCCAGTGTGCCTTCAGTCTGTCACAGGCAGTGTTCATAGGTCCGATGAATAATCCTGCACACCATGACTGGCAGTTCCTGTTGCCTGACTGCAGCCCCTCCACCACCACTCCCAGGGGGAGGCCAAGCCCCGTCCCCTGAGGCGGTTCCACCCAATGCCACAGGTGATGCAGGGGCAATTGAGGGGGTACCACCCGCCTGAGTCCCAGATGTGCTAGGACCCGATGCCACGACCAGTGGAGGCAAGATAGGTGAATCACCAGGAACCGGCATACCCTGATGTGCTGTGGTGATGGAGATATAGCAATAAGTATCGGTTAGTTATGAACAAAACATAGTAATAACAGCATGCCAGAATAGTGGAAATAACCCAGTTACATATCAACGCATATTATGTGAAACATAACAATACATGCCAGAACAGTCAGTATGTTAACAGCATGTCAGTAACAGTTATGGCATAAAGCCAACAGAATAGGTAATGCAGCAAGAAATGTTAATATGCAACCATTATAGTACATAACAATAATGATACACATACACAAAAATACAGGTAATTTAACAACATATGTGAATAATAAGCCATAACCAATGGATAACAATAACAAAGAAATGAAAATAAGGGGTGGGGTGAGAGAGAAAAACAGTCCATTAGTACCATTATAGGCTATTTACTTGACAACAGTACTACTATCTACTCTACAGGTCTGTCCTTTCTCTATGTGTACCAGTCCCCTATAGCTACAGTAGCATATACATGCCTCTCAAGCTATTCGCTTTGGACAGTATCGGCCAGGCAGTAACAACTGTGGGTACACAACTACATAGAACACTTGTACATCAGGTGGACCTATATAACTACCAAGGTAAACTGTGGGATGATGTAGTGATACTTTACAATTTAAGTAATCATTCCAATGGTAATCCTGTGACAGACGGATTATGCACTACTAATTACATTACCTGACAGCATGACACTTGAGAGACATGTATGTGTACAGTACAGAAACTAAACAACTATCATGCCTTGCTTGGCAGGCATGCGGATAAAACCCAATAGCAGTGACTGCAGAGGCCATCTGCATGGAATGGATAAATTGACTTTGGCAACTTTGAACAGACAGTCCAGGCACACAGCCATACCAAGATTACACATGTTATTTACTTCATTTTATTTAGTTATTATTGTTATGTTTATTTCTGTTATGCTGTACTTTCACATTCTTGCTAATGATTTTAACAGTCTGTGACATCTAAACACACAATTATTTACTCATAATATGGGCTAACTCGCCCATTTACCTGTAGATCATGTAGAGAGAGAATCTGTAAACATTACATGACTGATACTGTAATATTTAGTGCTACATAGCACTAGATTTGAACACTGGTTTGTGTGTGGCAAAATGTACTACAGATAGAGTAATTAACAAACTGAGCTACTGAGTCACTGATGACTACTGACTGACTGATATTTGCCTAGAGCTCACATGGAACCAATATATGGCATGGTAGTACTACTACAGTTATATACTAGACTGCAATAATAGTAGAACACATATGCATGAAATACAAGTATGACCGAGATAGTAGGTAATCTATACCTTAGTCAATAGAATGCAGGTGTGCATAATATATTATCAGTTTGAAATATCTGTAAAGTCAACAAACAATATCAGATCATGGAGTGGCCTACCTGCTGTTTGCGGATGACAGTGCATTATGTGGACAATAATGGCCTAGAAACAGCCTTGAACTGTACTGTATGTGTTAAATAAGACATTTGGCTGCCATTATATTTGCATGCTATAGCTATTACAGTGTTATACTTGACTGCAGCACCTCATCATACAGCCTGGATGCATACAGTTGCACTGCAATGGTTAAATCAAGACAAACATTATGTACACAATTTACCTTGGTGGTGTTGGTAGTGGTTCATGTGTTATTGCAGAACTGTTGGCATTATTCATTTCTTTATAAACAGCTCTAATTCCACACTTATTGCACTACAGACTTTATTGCATATACTTTTGTGCAGTTTCTGGTATTGTTTTGAGTTTTTATTGGACAATAGTTGTTATTATTCAGGTCTTGCAATATAGCTCTACTTACACAGTTATTGCACTACAGACTTTCTTGTATATACTTTAATGCAGGAAATACTATTGTTTCATGTTTTTATTGCGCTACAGTTGGCATTATTCATTTATTGTACTATAGCTCTAAGTCCACATTTATTGCAATACAAACTTTAATGTACATATTTTATTGCAGGTAATGCTTTACTCTGTCTTGCTTATTTGACTACAGTTAGCATACTCACCACACTCACAGCACAACCTGGCCAAGCACCCAGCATGTGCCTCGAGATTGTGACCCCTCTCCTTTGCAGCTGTTGGGAGAGAAGCACACCATTATGCATACCAGTTTAGCAGACATTTAGATTAGATTTTGGTGGTACAGAGGTAAAAGTACTTGCATACATGTGGGACATCCCCTGCCTGAATTTCTTGGACACAGGTGTTCATGAGATTCCCCTTATGTGTCATCAGGTTGTCATGGTAGTGATGACACTGCTCACATATGCAGGGGATACCAGTTGCACTGGTGAGTTCTCTTGCCAGCTAGTCCCAGGCCTCTGGCTTGCACTCTGAGCCCTGGTAACTTCCCCGCATAAGCTGGTCTTCATGTTTTTTTACAAGGAGTCTGACCATGACCCTAGACTCCAGGATGCCCCACCACTGTGCCCAAAAGTGTAAACCCTCACCAATACCTGTTTTAGTATCCTTCAGAGACAGAACTCCAATGGATTAGGCTGCATTCCTGCCTATTGGGATTAATATAGCCTGTTTTCTGACCCTTACATGCCATTGGCAGCATTTATAAATGTGGCACGTCACTTAGCAGCATGCAAAGCAGTGCAGATGAGCTGCACAGTGTGAAAACTCGAAAATCCGTATGCTTAGCAGTGCTTAGCAGTGTGCAAATCAGCCAAGCAGGCCTGAGCAGTACATAAATATTTTCAGACATTATTGTGTTTATGCCATACTTACAGGGCTTAGCAGAGCTTAGCAGAGTGCAGTGGGCCAGAATTTAAATATAATTGGTATAATTTGCATTTCAAAACTAAATGTTTATTTTCCCTTCCATGTATTCAAACTGTGCACCTACTGCTCATAATGCCGTACATCTACCCATTTAGCTATTAGGATATCTGAAATTCAGCTGTACCTTTACATATACCTCTCACCTGCCTATAAGCACTGCTGAGCACGGTGCCATGCAAACCTGCTCAGCTATGTTTAAACATGACCTTTAAATAAATAATGATTTCAATCTGGTTTCTGTTTTTAGAAATTTTCTTTTTTTTAGGCAGTGGAAACATTCAAGGCCCTTTGGGCTGGGGTTAGCTTGACTTCAACTTCTCTTCATCTCAGTGGCGGCTGGTGACTTCAAATCACAGGGGGGCTGCAGGAGACAGCTGAATGGGTGGGGTCAAGGGGGGTGTGGTCAACCAGAAAGGGGAGGAGCTATGCACAAAACCACAAAAAACGAACTTTAATTAAATACGCTGCCCTGGGTGGCAAGCCATCATTATGAAAGTCCAATCAAGACAAAAATAAGTGTAGAAGAATAAAAATATTTCAATGCATTGGCTGCATGACAGCTTACTTAATATCTAGATGGAAACAAAAGGTTGTGAGGCATGAAAAAATAAATTACTTTTTAAATACATTACTGGAATGCCAGTCAAAATCAAGTATAAGAAAAACCAGAGGCACTCAACTCAAACCACTTCTCCTTGCACTGCAGTCCTAATTATAATATATTCAGCTTTATTAAAGTACCAAGTAACATGCTGAAAGTAGAAATCTATGTGATGCCCCCACTTGTAAAAATGTTTCTTATCCAAAAAAGACCTGCTGCCTGACAACTTGTTTCATGGGGAAAACATGATAAAAGTAAAAAATGAAAAGCAAACAAGAAACAAGCTCAAAATACATTGCTTAAAGGATTACTGTACAGGTTATGGACCACACATGATTGGCATTCTGTTTAGTTTACGGGTAAAGTCCGTAGAGATGACTGGAAGTCTTCAACAAGTGTAATGAGCTTTTTAAAATAATGGAATCCTGTCCTTTAATACCCAAGGCTTATACATTATCTAGTCAAGTATTCTCTGCATGGCAACAACAGAAAGGCTTTCAATGTTGGCAATTCTTTAACAGTATGCTTATTAAAGCTTACTTGCATCTTACGATCTCAGACAAGCTTATCTTATGGTCATTAAAGCATTGCTACTTAAAAACACAGAGCAACAGGCACTTTGAGTAATAAGCATAAATCAACAGTACAAAAATATGACAGAAACCAGACCATTCTGCAAAATCAAGGACAGATGAAAAGCCACTGTAGTACTTATGCAGTGTGTCCTCCCCATCCAAGGTAGATACAACTACTCCTTGCCTTGCTTGGACACATCCAGAGTCACTACATGGGGAGTGGGGTGCAACAAGCATGTCACAATTTGAAATCTCTCTGGCTGACTGTGATGGCCCTGACACATTTGTCATACTTCTCAACCTCAAGAGCAAGAAATCTGGACAAAGCCATACACAGAAGTGGGACAAAGGCCCAACAATAAGGACAATTTTTAAATATTGCTCTAATAAACTTAGAAAGATAATAAAATAGGTCTTGCATTAGTATGAATTTTCTGAAGGGTATAAAATCTGAAACTCAAATGTCTGTCATTTTCTACCTTCAGTCTTTAGTGATTTGTCACTAATTTGCCAAAAAACACAATTTTATGAAAAATGGACAAAAATGTGATGCAAAAATATAAAATAGACACACAATACAGCTGCTACCTGTCAAAGAAGGGACACTTTAATATTAGTACTGCTACCTTGAGCAGCTGACAAAATATAAAAGAATCTACATGCATTTCAAGTAATCTATAACTTTGATTATTACAGTTATTTCTTAATTGTAAACCCTCCATGTTTTCTTCCAAAATTGTTATTTTCTTGGAGGGATTATAAGGGGGAAGAGCAACATTTTGAGCCAAAAATTGGGGACAGTTGAGAGGTTGGCTATGCCTAATTCGATAAAGCAATTTATTTGCATGTACCTCTCAACCTGTTAATGCAGTAAATCTGAACAAGGCCAAATATATTGAGGGCACATATAAACAGTACTAAAATTGCTCTTGTATAAATTGAGACAGTTGATAGAACAGCTCTTACTTTAACATGCATTTTTCTGAAGGTTATGAAGTCTGAAACTTATTGAGTGACTTCTGGCAAATCATTTAGGAATTAAAACTACAAATTTTATGAACAACAAACCAAAAATAAGAAGCAAAAATCTATTCATTCTTTGAAAATCTGGACAGTTGGGAGGTATAGTTCAGCTGGGCCTGTCTGAGTTTGCTGCCCTTCCCCCCTGACAAAATAATGGTTGAATGGAGCCTCTGCAGCCATTCCAATGAACCATTATACTTGGCTATTTCACTCCATTTACCATAAACACTAATGTGCATACTGCTTTACTTCTATGATGAGTTGGACTTCATTTGAAAGTTTTATTTTGTATTTTACAGCACAAACACTAAGTCATCTGTTAAACAAAGCAATGCAGTCTCACAATGAAAACTCAGCATTAAAACTTCTCTGCCCTTGAAACTCACATTCATTGAAACAGCATTGAAACCCACATTCAAAGAAAATACATTTTGCCAGTGGCAGATAAAGATTAATTTTGGGCTGTTTTCGAATCATAGGCTCCTTGCATATGAAACATACATGTGCTCTTTGATACACCTTCCTCATTGTACTAAAATTATATTCCTTGTACAATACAGTACACTTGTTACAGGGTGTTTTAAATTTGTTTTGAACATTTTTTCCAGTAAGCAATGAAACAAACCATATGCACCCATAATGGCAAAACTGCCCAGTTGAGAACATCTATCATAAAAAAGTCTACTCAGACTTCCACAGTCCACCATTATTAGTAAATATACACAATTCTACAGTCCACCATTATTAGTAAATATGCACAATTCCACAGTCCACCATTATCAGTAAATATGCACAATTCTACAGTCCACCTTTATCAGTAAATATGCACAATTCTACAGTCCATTATCAGTAAATATGCACAATCTCTGAAGTCAGTCATCTAAATAATTCCACATTAAAGAAATCTGTAACTAATGAAGCGGTTGCTGCTAGCAATCACCTTTATATTTCATGGTTTCATCGAAAAATAAAGTGTCTGTTGCCCCTCAGGAATAAATTGCCTATATTACATTAAAAAAATGATAAGCTAGTAATAATATTGCAAGAGGAAATGGATGGCAAACTGATAACGAACTCATAGTTAGTATTTTCACCAAGGAGAACATTCTCAGTACAGCAGCATCCACCCCTTGTGGGAGTAGAACCCACAACCTTCTGCATCAAAAGCAAGTACACAACCTGTTGTGCTACAGTATTAACTTGGCAAAGCACTAAACTTCTATTCCCCTGCAGCTCTCAGTTCCTTGTAAAATCTACTCAATACTCAACTGCATCTCAACTTCGCAGCTCAAGAAAACTGGAAAAAGCCAAAATGTATTGGGGGGGTGTCAAAAGCCCAAAAACAGGGACACATTAAACATTGCTTGTATAATCTTGGAAAGTTGCTAGAATAAAATGTTGTGTTGCCACCATATATTTTACTGCCAAGGTCCCTGAGCAAAAACAGTCAGAGTAACATACCACTACGCCACATCAGCTGCTTTGTAAAAGAGAGGAAGACTGAAACTTAAATGGCTATCATTTAGTGAATTCAGTTCTCACCATAGCTGTCAACCTCTTAGTACAAAACACCTGGACAAACCCAGTAATGAGGGAATACAGCCCTCAAACATATTCAGTGAATTCAGTTCTTGCCATAGCTGTCAACCTTAGCACAAAAACCTGGACGAAGCCAATAATGGGGGAATACAGTCCCAAAAATAGGGACAAATTTAAAATATTCATCTTATAAACTTAGAAAATTGCTAAAAAAAAAAGGTTGTGCTACTATGTATTCTGAAGAACATGAAGTTGGAAATTCAAATGCCGGTCAATTTTACTGCGGACAGAACAAAAACAATTTTCAGCAGAGACGCAGGGATTAATACTGCAGACACGTCTTTGTAAAATGGCAGGGCACCAGAGCAAATCCACACAAATACAGGGATGAGATGCAGACATAAGCCACCCCAACCAAGAATCAAACCAGAAAACCTATAGCTGTGAGGCAACAATACTACCACTGAACCATCAATTATGCAAGGAATTAAACATTCAGAAACCTGAAGTCTGAAATTCAAATGCCTGTCAATTTTACTGCGGACAGAACAAAAACAATTTTCAGCAGAGACGCAGGGATTAAAACTGCAGACACGTCTTTGTAAAATGGCAGGGCACCAGAGCAAATCCACACAAACACAGGGAGAAGATACAGACTCCACACAGAAGCCACCCCAACCAAGAATCAAACCAGAAAACCTATAGCTGTGAGGCAACAATACTACCACTGCACCATCAATTACGCAAGGAATTAAACATTCAGAAACCTGAAGTCTGAAATTCAAATGCCTGTCAATTTTACTGCGGACAGAACAAAAACAATTTTCAGCAGAGACGCAGGGATTAATACTGCAGACACGTCTTTGTAAAATGGCAGGGCACCAGAGCAAATCCACACAAATACAGGGAGGAGATGCAGACAGAAGCCACCCCAACCAAGAATCAAACCAGAAAACCTATAGCTGTGAGGTAACAATACTATCACTGCACCATCAATTATGCAAGGAATTAAGCATTCAGAAACCTGAAGTCTGAAATTCAAATGCCTGTCAATTTTACTGCGGACAGAACAAAAACAATTTTCAGCAGGGATTAAAACTGCAGACACGTCTTTGTAAAATGGCAGGGCACCAGAGCAAATCCACACAAATACATGAAGGAGATGCAGACTCCACACAGAAGCCACCCCAACCAAGAATCAAACCAGAAAACCTATAGCTGTGAGGCAACAATACTACCACTGCACCATCAAATATGCAAGGAATTAAACATTCAGAAACCCTTAAGTCTGAAATTCAAATGCCTGTCAATTTTACTTAACATTTTTTAATCAGGACAGTCTGACTTGGAACAAATAAACAATTTTCAGCAGAGGCCCAGGAAGAAATAATGCAGACATGTCTTTGTAACATGGGAGGACACAAAAGCAAACCCACACAAACACAGGGAGAAGATACAGACCCCACAAAGAAGGAACCCCAGCCAAGAATCAAACCCAAGAACCTGCAGCTGTGAGGCAACAATGCTACTACTACACCATCAAATTTCAAGAATTGCAGCATTTACAAACCACAGATATTATGAGGAACAGATCAGATCGAATATGAGGCAAAAATCTGCAATTTTTTTTACAAATGGTGGTGGGTAGGGAACTCAAGTCTTTAACACCTGCATACAGGGTACAGGGTTCAAGCCTGAGGTATTCCCTACCACACCACCATAAGCACCTGGGGCATTTACACACACTCTCTCTCTCCAGTAAAGCATAAGCACCATACACACACAAATTAACATTGTAAAATAAAGGTAAACAGCACCATACACTTACCTGAATATATCCAGCTAACGTACATCCTTCCCGCGCAATACTCAAAGACCCGCAAGATCCCAATGCTCCTTCCCAAGTCCTGCTGCTGCTCTTGCAGTCCGGACGTGACCCATAATCCTAGCGAGTCTCGCAAAATATTAAAGAATAATTTTTTTTTTTTTTTTCCTTTCTATTTTTTATGTTGAGGGGGCTGCAGTCCGGCAGCCCGATGCCACGAGCCGCCCCTGCTTCATCTTCCTCCTTCTCTAATCCTTTCTCCTACACCCTCTACCCTACTTCTTACCTGATTCTATTAGTGACTATTCTCCCATCTCTATCTTAAGGCACTCTCCTCATCTCTCTAAGCCCCATCTCTACAGAGATTGTAGGAAACTGACTAACTTTTCCCCTGAAACCTTTAACTATAGACTCTGGAATCAATTGGTCTTTTCTATGAACTCTCCCACTTAATGATACTGTTACTAAATTCAACCACATTTTCTTTGATGTCCTAAACTCTCTTACCCCAACTCGCAAAATCAGAATCAAATCTAATTTCACCCTGGCTCTCCAAAGCTACTCATGCTTCGATGCAAGAAAGGGATGCTGTATGGAAAAAATGGCAAACCACTAAAACTCCCACCTTTCTCCAAGGTTATAAGCAACTCTGAAATTGTGTAAAAAAAGTATTATTTTGGATAAATGCCAATATTTCACAAAATTTCAAAGTTCTCACCCAAATGACCCCAAAACATTCTGGAGTACTATCAACTCCCAGCTCCACATTGGTTCTCCTACCATCCCTAACCCTTTCCCCTATCACTCTTTCTCTGAAACTGCAGACTTACTCAACAAACACTTCACAGACAGCATCTCTAAACTCCTACCCTCTGGTACCTCTGCTCATCCCAACTCTTCTGTGTCACCCTCACCTTCCCCTAAACCTCTGTGCTCCTCTGTCTCGCAGCTTTTTACCTTGTGACCTGTTTCTACTAAATATATAAAATCCATGCTTCTTAAACTAAAATCATGCTCTCTGTTCACTGATAAACTCCCCCCTCAATTTCTGAAAATTGCTGCTGACTCTATTGCATATCCTATATTTATCTCAATCAACTACTCCATTCAGGAATCTACCGTACTGGAAATATGGAAATGCTTCTATACCACTCCTCTGCACAAAGGTGGCAACTCTGTTGAACCCTCTAACTATAGACCAATCACTATTCGCACACTGCTCTCTAAGATCCTTGAAAAATGTATACATACTCAACTACTGTCCTGTCTCATTCACAGAAATCTTCTCACTCCCCCAAACATGGTTTCTGCCCTAAATACAGTACCTCGACTGCCTTACTATCCTTTACTCAAAAGGTTGTAGAAGCTTGGGACAACAACCTCCTCATCTCCTGTCTATTCTTTGATCTCTCTAAAGCCTTCGACACTGTGTCTCATCCCATCCTTCTTAACAAACTCTTAGATCTAAACCTCTCTCCTTCTACTCTTGGCTGGTTCCAATCCTACCTTACTGGCAGAAAACAAGCTGTTAGATGACAACAGGCTTTCTCACTCTTCCTTGTGGTTCAAACAGGAGCACCCCAAGGCTCCATACTTGGACCGCTCATTTTCAACATTTTTACTAACAACCTACATTCATCCTGCAGTCTCTCATCTGTAATACAATACACAGATGACTCTACTCTCTTATCTATCTCCAATATTATCTCTGAATTATACACACTTACACAGAATTCCTTTATGTCTGTTGAAAAATGGCTCAGAAATAATTAACTAATCCTTAACCCAAAGAAAACTCACCTCTTTCTCTTCCTACCTCAGACACTCTCTCACCTTAAATCTAACTTTTCTCTTTCCTCCCTAGATGGCACCACTATCTCCCCTGCCTCACACACCAAACTCCTTGGAATAATAATTGATGACTGACTAAAATTTGACTTGCACATACAACAGGCCATCAAAAAAAAAAACAGCAAAAACTTGGACTACTTTATAGGAACAAAGAATTTCCCACTATTGCCACTAAACACACACTTGCGCAGGCATTTCTCTTACCTAGTCCCCTATATGCTTCCCCCATCCTTACCAATATCCAAACTACCTCAATGCAGAAACTGGAACAAACATACAACAAAATTTCCAGATTTATTCTAAACCAACCACTCTTGTTGCATCACTGCCTCGCACTAAACAAACTTCAGTGGCTGGAATTTCTGCACCTCCCATGTTACTCTCTACTCCCCCACCCCCCGGCCTCTCCGGAGTGCTGATGCATCTTCGCTCAGTTTATAAACCCAAAAGGAATATTGGCAAACTACTTTACAAACACTCTGTCTCATTAAATTGGAACAAACTCCCTCTCCACATTAGATCCAACCTTTCCTTTCCCTGTTTTAAAAAGGAGCTTAAATCCAACCTACTAAACTTGAAATTATGCCATTGCCTTGACCACATGTCGTCTTAGTCTGTCCTACTGTATAACCTGTTGCATCGCCTAACTTTCTTTCTCTGTTAGCACTTCTGCTGAAACTAATCTCCTAAACCCTCAGCTCTACTACTATAGCCCTACTATAGACCCCTCGTTTCTCTCCCCCTGCCATTCTCCACACTACTTATCTTTTTTACCCCCATTTCCTATCAATGTCTATACATTTT
The DNA here is from genome assembly GCF_019279795.1 of Protopterus annectens. Taxonomy (NCBI): domain Eukaryota; kingdom Metazoa; phylum Chordata; order Ceratodontiformes; family Protopteridae; genus Protopterus; species Protopterus annectens. The sequence goes on along the minus strand of NC_056750.1, from coordinate 821,981,763 downwards.
CCTTCTTTTGAACAACAATTATCTTTTTGTTTTTACTCTTATATGTAATAAATTTAGACCACTGCTGTCAGTGCAACCCTTAATGTTCATATTTTTTTCTTTTGCTTTTCTCTTTATAATTAATTTTGTATTTGCATCGTTATTTTAATAGTTTTTGTCCTGTATGTTTATCTTTGCTTATGTTTGCTGGGGGCTCTTTCCCATTGAGTTTCCACTGAAAATGGGTCACGTACTATCAATGCAATGGAAATAGTTAATAACCTTTTCTTTTTACGATTATTTTGCATTGTGATTGTTATTTAATATTTGTATATTGTCACTTTATCTTTACTTATGTTTTCTGGGGCTTTTCCCCTCGGGTCTCCACTGAAAATGGGTTTGTTTGCAAATTCATTTGGACTAACCCGGTTAACAAATGTGAAGTAAACAAACAAATAAATAAATAAAAGACAGAGATAGAAAAGGATATAATGTATTTTAGCCAGAAGCAGATAGTTTTCTAGTTAAATGGAAGATGTCTGCTTTCTTTTTCTGTTTTATTTTTCAGTTTATTGTGCAAGCCAGTCTGCATGTGGTCTCTACATATTTACTTGTTAAAAAAAACATTTTAACTTATTTATAAAGCAAAGAATTTTATTTAACTAAATGTTTGTGGCTGATGTTTTATTCCTTTAAGTTAAAAGATATGCATTTTACCTTTGTACCAAACTCTGTAGTAACCAGGTACTGAGAAGGGTGACTGCTTAGAGTTAACTGCTTACATTTAAATATTTAAAGACGAGCTTATTTTAAAGATAAAAAGCAAGGTGAGCTCTTATTTTATTAGATTCGACTAACTGGTTGCCGCATACCTTAAAGCTGGGGAAAGATGGCATTGGCTTTCTATGGTCACCATTTATCCCCCCATTCTGAAAATGTGTATGTGTGTTTGTGTGTGCACGTACGTGCGTGTACGTATGAGGGTGTGCATGTGTGTGTGTGTGTGTGTGTGTGTGTGTGTGTGTGTGTGTGTGTGTGTGTGTGTGTGTGTGGTTAAATGCTTCTCACTGTTGATAAGATTGCAAATTTTCTGTGTTTGATCTGAAATGACTGAAATTCTGTGGAGCAGGGATAACATTTTTAATCTGAAGAAGGGCAGTGTGGAGCTTATCTGTGTTGGCAGGTCTTTTATATTACACAAGGCAGAACTGGAAATTTACCATATACCCTTAAGGTAAATTGGCCTGTGTGTTTTAATGGGTAACATTGGTGGGAGTCCATGCAATAGTACTGGTTCACTGAACAATCCAATTTTGAAGGCAGTGGTCTGTGAAACAGAATCTGCCATTTCCTAACATGTGACAGCAGGTGAGATTATAAGCCACTTTATCATATACAGCATGTGAAATATGGATATGAATGAATTGAGAAATATTTTGACACATTTAACTTCAAAGAAAATAGTATTATATGCAAAATGGAAGTAAAGCAGAAAACAGGATGAGGCAGTGGGCATACAGAATGGTACCACCTCTCCAAGGAGAAGCTGAATTGTAATATATAGATACAGTCTTCATGGAGAAGAAGTGGAAAATCCTCAGTAAGCCACTGGAACCAGCTGTAGGAAGAATATTACTAGGTGTAGTTTTTCATAGCAGACTGGGAAGATTAATATGTACTTATTTTACAGAGATTTGAAAGCAAAAAAAAGAACAATATTAAAGAAATTAAACCCTTTTAATAACATTTGTTTTATTTTTGGGGAACTGGAATTTAAATATTGTTAAGAAAGAAGTAAAGGTGTGGCCACAAAATAACTTAAGGACCGCATACTTGATAAAACTATAAAAGAAATAAAGAAAGAGCAAAAGGGGTTATGTATTAAATCTAGACAAAATAAATCCCACACGGATGCTAATATTAAAGATAAACCACACTTATACAGACAAATTATTTGAATGCATTGTTTAAGCACTTGGTTTGTTTATTTAGAGTACTCTACAAGTTAAGGATGGAAAGAAGAAGTAAGATCTTGTGTTTGTTCAGTGATGGTTAGTTGCTGTGAAAGATGGTGAAATAAATAGTCAAAATGGAAAACAACTTCTAATATATAGAAGGAAAAGAATGGCAACAATTATACGTGAAAATGATTACAGGGTTGTGGGAGAGGGAATGGAAACAGCACTGTTGCGAGAAAGTGTGAAATGGTGCAGGAAAAGAATATTCTGATTATTCAGTGCATCAGAACAGTAAAAGTGAAACAGATAGATAAACTTTTTGGAATTATCCATTCTGGACAGAATGGAGGGATGCCGTAAAAGATGTTTCAATTGAGCCGTCCAGGAATCTGAAACACTCAAGACATGTTACTACTCAAAACACAGCAACGAAGATGCATTTTATATGAAAATATAGGAAAAGTGGCAAGAGCGGGCAACATAAAAACTCCAAAAAGAAACACAAACTATAAAAGCAAAACAAAATGCTATTTGCCAAAAGTAAGGTTAACACTGCCTTGCTAATAGTAAAGATAAACCACACTTAAACAGACAAATTATTTTAATGTATTGTATAAGCACTTGCATTTTGTTAAGCCAAAACTTTTTTTTCTTTTTATTAAGGCAAAACGTCTTCAGATACAATGAACAAATAAAAAGATCGCAATTTAAACCATTCAAATCCCATAGATACCCCACCGGCCAATCACTAAAGTAATTTGATTAATACTAAAACCATTAATTACATGCAACCTCATTCCTATTTCCCAAATAAATTAAACAAATAGAAAAAACAAATTTTGTAAATAGCTGACAAATATTTAAAAAAAAAAAATATATATATATATATATATATATATATATATATATATATATATATATATATATAAATTTCATCATGGATGATGTTAACATTAGCTGGTTAACACTCTCCACTGAATCCCCCTCCGTCTCCATTAATCTACATGGCTTCACTCAACTTGTCAGTACACCTGCATATACCACTAAATCCACCACCCATTCTGTTCTACTTGACTGGATTCTAGTAACTTCCCCAGAAATATCACTTCCCAAAACCCTACCTGACTCCCTCAGTGACCACTTCCCAATCAAAGTCCTCCATTTTAGCCCACACATACTCAAACTTCATAAGATCAAATCATGTCATAAATTAAAAAAAACTTTGACCCTAACAAACTAAACAATCAACTCTCAGCTATCAACTGGTCCTTTCTCAGCCAGTTACCCCTCGATGAACCTGCTTTGACATTTAAAAACACATTCCTTAGCATACTTATCTCCCTGGCCCCTATACGCAATGTCAGAATAAAATCCGTTATTTCCCCATGGCTAACTCCCTCCACCCGCTCCCTTATAGCTCAGAGATACAAAACTTGAACTCTCTGGACCAAAACCAAACTCCCCATCCACTTACAACAATATTGACAACTTCATAACCTTACTAAAAAACCATGGCCAATGACAAAAGAAACTACTACTCAAATCCCCCCGAAACCCACCTACATAACCTTAAGAAATTCTGGCATTCCATTAGACAACTCCTTCGTCCTTGGAACCCCTCCAGTCCTCGACCTAGCCTCACCATTTCTCCCCTCCAAACCGCTACTAACTTTAACTCTTACTTTATAGACTCCATTAGTAAACTAACCAACCATCTTAAGTCTACCACCACCCCACCCACCAACCCTACTACACCCTCTAACACCTCCTCTGCTTTCTGCTTAAAAACTGTATCCACCAGATACATAAAATCCCTGATCCTTAAACTAAAACCTTGCTCTCCCTCAACAGATGGGATTCCTCCACTCTTTCTCCAGCTAGCTGCTCACTCCTTAGCCCTATCTTTCTCTATTCTCATCAACCGATCCATTACTGAAGCCAAAGCCCCAGCCATATGGAAAAAGTTCTACACCTTACCCATCCATAAAGGCGGCAGCTCCACCGAACTATCCATCTTTAGTCCCATAGCAGTTCTATCACCCCTCTCTAAGATCCTGGAGAAAGGTGTACACAAACAAATCCTACAATACCTCATACAAGAAAACCTAATCATCCCCACCCAACATGGCTTTCACCTTG
>NC_056750.1:821507687-821672687 GCF_019279795.1 Protopterus annectens | reverse complement strand
AGATCCATAGGGGTAAACAAACACAGGGTCAGACTGAATGTAAGAACAAAAGTTGCATCTGTGACAGGGAACCATATAGGGTCCCTGTATGGGTGGACCAATGGAATTTGCTCTGGGATAACAAAGCAAATTCTTGAGATTCTTTTTATTACGATATACAAACCTGGGTCTATCCCCAGTAATTCCCTTAATGATAGGGTCTACTGACAAAACATGCCAGTGCTTGATGAAGACATCTTTGATGGCACCAATGTCTCTGGTATAATAAACAGGAAACATAACATTGTTGTTAGAAAAAGAATGACCCTGAATATGCTGTTCACTCCTATCAACTGTATATACTTCCAAAGCCCCTTCAGAAAAGTAGGGCTTCGCTCTGTTATCCCTGAGACTGGAAATGCAATCCATCCCCTTGGTCACATCCAAATCACTATATCCACGTTCTGTGAATTTCTTTCCTAAATCCTCTAGTTCTATCTTAAGACAGGAGTCTTTAGGTGTGTATCTGGATGCACGCATGGATTGTCCTCTCACGATGTTGTTATAGACGAAACCAGGGTGCATACTGGAGCGGTGTAACAGTGTGTTCCTATAACAAGTTTTACGATATAAACCTGTGTTAACAATCCCACCAGGTAACTTGTCTACATGCACGTCTAGAAAGGGAATAGTAGTGTATGACCATTCCATAGTAAAGTTCAAAAATTCTATGGAATTATTCACTTGTGTAAAGAAACATTCCAGTTGCACAGGTGTACCCCTCCAAACCAAGAAAAGGTCGTCTACAAAACGCCTATAAAAAGGTACAAATTCTCTGTACATGTCATTCTGAAAAAGGTATCGATGCTCCCATTCAGCCATTACCAGGTTGGCGTAGCTATTGGCACAAGAAGTGCCCATAGCCACGCCATCCCGCTGTAAGAATATCCTCTCTTGGAAACAAAATATATTAGATTCAAGAATCATGCCCAGTAATAATAGAATCAAATCAACATCTTGATCCAAGGGCAAGGTAGATCTCCTCAAATATGTACCAATCATCTCCAATCCCTCCACATTGGGTATAACGGTGAATAAGGATTGGACATCCATCGTTACCCAGAGCAAGTCTTCAATGCTGACACAAGAATTCACATATTGATATAGATCTAACAAAAACTGTTTGGTGTCTCTAAGGATGAAGCTATTAGCCTCAACCAATGGTCTTAGTTGAGCTTCTACAAAAATAGATAGAGGTTCCGTGGACCACCCCCTACCTGCAACTATCGGTCTCATAGGGGGGTTGGCCAAGTCCTTGTGAACTTTAGGGAGACCCTGGATCATCGGTAGCAGAGGGTGTACAACATATAAAAATTCGTACAAAGCTTGATCTATAACCTCATTCCTGAGAAGCTCAGAGAGGGTAAATTGTACTCTATTAATGATGGTATCTACTCTGGTATCAGTAATGAGTTCGTAAAACCTCTCATCCGCCAACATCTGTATCATATCATCTCGATACCTGTCTGTATCAAAAACGACTACCCCTCCCCCTTTATCCGCAGGACGAATAACAATGTTACAGTTATTGCGGAGGGAGTCTAGGGCTTCTCGTTGTTTAAAATTAAGATTATACCTGTTCTTCCTGCCTGTACTATTTCTCATTTCCATCCTATAAATATCATCTTCCACTAGCTTGCTGTAAGCAGCAACCAGTGGATGTGTGGGTGGAATAAATGTACTCGGCTTCTTAAAAGCAGTATTGCACGTAGAAGTTCCTGCATCTTTAAAGAAAATTCTTAATGATAAGTTCCTAATAAACAATTTGAAGTCCCTTAATGTCTCTTCATATTTGCTATACATAGTAGGAATGAATGTAAGGCCTTTAGAAAGTACTTGTATTTCATAACTGCTCAATTCATAACTAGATAAGTTAAACACTAAATCTACTTCTTCCCTTCCCACATTTTCTTGATGCTCCGGTTGGGAAACTTGTCCGGAGATAATTTCCTTTTGTGACGCCCCCTGCTGTTGGAATGTGCCCTCTCCTCGCTGGTAAATGCCCTGATGGGAAAGGGGTGCCTGTTACCAGGAGGCTGTATAGAATTCAATGCCGGCAGGGCATTACCATGCTCATGATTAAAATTGTCGTTAACTCTGCTCACTGCGGAAATCATAGTTTTTCTCCGAACAACAGGTTCAGAACAAGGGGCCTGTATCTTCTCGTTTGTATCTAATTGTGCACTCATAGTATCTCTACTAGCGGCTGTGTTGTCCATCAAATCCCTTTCTAAGGTCACATTAACAGATTTGTCAGTGACCGCAACATCAGCAACAACTGTACTAACATTCTCTAGACACATCACAAAATTGTCATCTGTATCATTCACAGAAGTGATATCAACGGCTGATTTATTAACAGTCTCAGTAGCAATTATTGAATGACCATTATTTACTTGCACTCTATTATCAGTATTAACATTCACATTATTCCTGAGCATTAACTCCATCAGGCTTTTTTCTATTGGAAACTGTTGCTTAGATTGCGATAAACACACACATAAACATAAATAATCCTTTTATTTTTTAATATTTTGGTTTTTTTTTTTTTTTTTTTTTTTTTTTTTTGCGAAAGTGTTTTCGGTGGTTTACATTTTGGTGAAAAGTGTGTTCAATGGACAGTTTTAGATCCATATATATATATATATATATGTACACACACACACACACACACACACAGATATAAATATAGAAATGAACTTCGTGACAATAACAGCATTCAAAAAATAGTAAATCACGTCAACAACTCTTGTATTACTTTAGTGCTTTTGTCTTATTTATTATCAAGACTTCTTTAGAAAGACATGTTTCATAACTATGAGCAACCATTTTCACTTCCTTTAAATACATTAGTTCTAGCAAGCCATTTAAATTAACAACAGTTCCTTTCCAATAGTAAAGTGTGAACAAGCAGGGTGCTGTGCGCATTTTCATTAATATTACAATTGCAGTTACATAAGGTAAATTAGTCAGACAGTAATAGCCTTGTGTGGTGCTGTGTGCATACTAATGGGGATTGTGTGCAAAAAGGGATTGTGTGCAAAAAAAAATATGGGAGAACCGGGAAGGATGAGACTCATGCTGTGATAATTCTAATATTAACACCCAGATTGGTTCGTACCTGAGGGGACAACCCAGAAATTACATATACTTACTTTGCGTAACTTATGAGTCCATGCCTCCAAAGGTAAGTGAAGAAGGGCACGGACGAAGGTGGAGGAGTCAGGTAGAGAGTCCTACTACGCTTGGGTATCAGTGTGTGTGTGTAGAGAAATGTGTGGGTATGCCACCTGAAGGGGGAGTGGGAGGAATGCGGTGTGGACTTGAGGGGGGGCTGTTTGGGGGCCGCCCACGACACGGAGTGTGGAGCCGGGGTTTGATGGGTAGGAGAATATGAATAATAGAGAGTCCCAGAAGACTGGGTCAGTGCGGATTGTACCTCCCGTGGGCTGGTTCTGATGGTATCACCCCTTGAATGGCAGTGTGAAAAGTGAGACCGGGGGGGGTTTGTTGGTGAGGTCGGTGGGGGCTAGCCTGGTGACTGGGAGCGTGTGTGTGTGTGTAGGGGGTGGGGGGACAAAAGTCAGAGAGAGAGGAAACATATTATATTCACTTGCATAGTTGTAAATCCATAAACACATTAATTCCACTTGCACAATTCTTCAACCCCTATCACATTTCAATCTTTATACCTTCTAAGTGCACATTTGATGTCCAGGCTTACGTTGTGTAAGGGAGAGGGGGAACACATTAAATCTGCTTGCACAATTGTTAAACTTTCAACCCCTATCACATTTCAATCTCTATACCATTTAAGTGCACATTTAATGTTCAGTGTTTCGTTGAGACCTGGATAGACATCAGCTCTCAGTTCTATCTGCCATTTTAATTCCCGGACTTGCAGGAATGTGTCCATGTCCCCTACAAACTCTGTTATTTTTTCCAACACTGTGAGTTTGAATCCTGTGAAGTTTGGGCAAATAGCACTGTGTTTAGCCAAGGCATTCAAACTGTCCTGTTTGCGTATTGCTGCAGTGTGTTCTTTAATATGGTTACTCAGCTTTCTGTTCGTTTTGCCGATATAGAAATTCCTGCAATGTTCACAGAAAGCGCAGTAGACTACATTTTTTGTGTTGCAGTCATAGTGATCATGTAGACAGACAGTTCTGTTGCAGTGCAGGAAGGTGACGTTGTCTTTTCGTATGTGTACACAGGTGACTCACTTGCTGCAGTCAGACATTCCAGGTTCTGTCGATACTTCGTTCTGTGGGGATGGGCTTTTATTCCTCTCGAACGCACCACCAAAAGAAGCAGTTTGTTTGAAAAAGAAGTTCGAGGATGTCCCAAGTAACTTTGTCAGACCTTTTTTTCCTTCCAAGATGCTCCAATTGTTGGTGAGGACCCCTCTGATTCCAAACATATCAAACATTGGAACCGGGAAACTTGACATCCAGTCCTTTTTGTTCGGTTCGTTCTGTGCCCTTGCTGTGAATCCCTTTTCCAGGATTGGTCGGTACCTGGAGTGTCTGTGCTGTATGATTTCTTGGAACAGGTTGTCCACTAAATACTCTGGGTATTTCCTTTCTAAGAACAAGTTTCTGAGGTAAAAACCTTCCTTGATGAAAACCTCATCCCTAAAAATGAGTCTGGATAACCAGATGAACTGTCCTTTTACAATATTCTTTTTCATGAAATGGGGATGCTGGCTGCTGAACTCTAGATAGTTATTCCGGAAAGTGGGCTTGCGGTAGATGTTGGAGTCAAACTGTCCACTTTCCGGGTCTATAGTGAGGTGGATATCCAGGAATTGAGTGGCGGTTCCGATATGCTCTACCGTGAGGGTCAAGAAGTCCAGAATCTGGAAAAGGGTTTCCAGAAAATTGCTCAGAGAAAGTCTGTCCCCATTCCAGACAAAAAAGACGACATCAATATAACACCTGTACATTATGGTGTTGTTGAACCCAGTCAGTGACTCAACCTTATCCATTTCCCAGGCACTGAGGGCTAAGTTCGCATATGCCGGGGCCATTTTGGACCCCATGGCTACCCCTTTCTGTTGGTGGCAAATCTTCCCGTTGAATTGAAAGAAGTTATTTCTTAATACTGTTTCTGTTAACCTGCATACAGTATTAATCTTAGTCCCGCTTAGGTTGGGGGTGCCTGTTCAGGTACTGTCTGGTGAGGGTCAGTCCTTTGGCATGGGGGATGTTTGTGTAGAGTGCTTCTACATCTAGGGTGACCAATAAATATTCCCCCTCCATCCAGCCTTAGTTTGGAGATGTCATTTAGAAAAGCCCAGGAGTCCTTGGTGTAGTATTTGCTGTTCTGTACAATGGGGTTGAGGATGTGGTCCACATATTGCGAAATCTTTTCTGTTTTTGTCCATCGATTCAATATCATGTGGTGGAAAGGTGGATTTTCAGGGGTTTTGTGAACCTTGGGGATTCCAAAAAACTTTCCAAGGCTGGGTGTCATGACCTGCATGAAGTCTTTTTCATCTTGAGAGATCTCATCCCTGAGGTACAGTTACAATAGTGGGGTTGTCAATTTGTTTAAAGTTTTATTCCATATGCTAAACATACATTGGTCATGAGATTAAAATTACTAAGGCCCTGGGATGAAGTGCCCCATAACTTATCTTCTCTATGCTTTAATACAGGGGCTATAGAAATAGTATCCTTCAGTCCTGAATTTAATTTGCATCTGGAATTAGCTGCCAGTAAACATCCACCTGGGATTTTTAACCACTTCCTCAACAGCAAAAAAAAAAAAAAAAAAAAAAAAAAAATATATATATATATATATATATATATATATAAAATATAAAATCTCCATTTCCACATAATGTATTTGAATCATCTTTCCTTTTAACACTTCAATAATTCTACTGGGTCTATCTAAGCCTTTTGACACAGTATCACATGCTAAACTTTTGATCCAACTAACAAAACTTGGTTGCTCCCCCAAATCCCTCAACTGGTTTATATCATACCTAAACAATAGACAACAATCTAAAGTGGCATAACATCCAATTTGAATATCTGTCAAACACAGGATTCGCACAAGGTTACATTCTGGGACCATTACTCTTCAATATCTTTATTAACAACCTCCACAAAGTATCATAACTAGGCAAAATTATCCAATATGCTGATGATTTCGCAATAATCTCTACTTCAAACCATTTCTCTGACTCCTCATAGTCACTCAAAATGCATTTACAGAGATTGAATCATGACTCAACAATTCACAACTATTACTAAACGCAAAAAAAAAAAACTTCTATTATTCTCTTCAAGACCACCAGATATAGACTTCAAATTTTTCTCTAAAAGACAGAACTGAAATAGAAATAGTAAAATCTGCCAAACTACTAACCATTATAATTGACAACAAACTCACCTTTGAAACACATATTCTTAACACAATAAAGAAAACACACTTTAAACTTTGCAAACGTTATCATCATAAACTCTACATGGACAAACCCACCAAAACAAAACTGGCAAGTACCTTTATTCATCCCTTCCCTACTTTATGGTAGTGCCATCTTTACTAACCTTCACTCATCCCTCAGCAATAAACTTCAGTCTTGCTACTATAAAATAACTATTATTTGCCTCAGGAAAGCCTAGCCGCTCACACCACTGCCAAGCAATCTCTGAACTAAACTGGCTGGATTTCCCAAACTATCTCTGTTATACCCAACTAATGCTAGCCCATAAACTAATTCATAAACCAAATACCTGCCCAGCACTCTCATTAATACTGCAAACTTAAATTCCTACATGTACCCTAAGATCCTCCAAAAAATTGCCATTAAGTGTAACCAAGCCCTGCAAAAGAGCTGGACAATGCTTGTTCTCCCATAGCATTGCTAAACAATGGAACTACTTACCCTTCCATATTACCCAAATAGACTGTATAAAGACATATAAAGTAGCATTAAAAGCTTACTTCCTAAATGACCTTGAATGCAAAACAAACAAGCCACCATAAAACCTCCACTACTTAATACTAACCCGCATCCATAGCTCAAAATAACTTCTACCCTGACTAGGGTTACCACCTGTCCCACTTTGAGAGGGACAGTCCCTATGTGGGCAGTTGTGCCCTGACAAAAAAGTGAAAAATGGCAAATGTCCTGAGATTTTAGGACAAAATTTTTTGCTATATTTTATGTAATAGTTGCATAAAACAGTTATTCTGTATCTGAAATACCTAAATGTTATAAGAAATAGAATAAGCAACTAAAATGTTACAAGAATAAGCTTTTATTTAGGCAAAAAAGTTATGTTATATCCTTTGTACTGGCCATGGGTATGTGTCAGCCTGTAAAATCTGATGTTTTTACCAAAAATGTCCTTCTTTGGCCATTTGAAAAGGTGGCAACCCTAACCCTAACAGCAACACAGCCCAATTACCACTATATCTGTTTGGTAAGCACTACCATGTTTTTATGCAATGACAAAAAAACACTCATGTTTTGTACTATACTACCAATTGTTGTCTACATTTTTATAAGTTTGATACATACTGTTAAATTTTATATTTCTGTGTATTCTACTTCTATAATTTTTGTTAATTTTGCATATTCCACATTTATAAAATTTCTGTCAAATGTCTATATTTTCATTTTACTGTATTAATTGTGGAGCTTTTCTCCCCAGGCCTCCATTGAGAATGGGTTCCTGACCCAGTGGACTTTCCCAGTCAACAAATGTCAATAAATAAACAAACATCATATAGTAGTTTATATATTCTTTTCCTTAATGCACACTTTGTTAATCGGAATAAAAGGAAGGGGAATCAGTGCATAAGACAATGTATACAACTCTCTTACTATTATAATTGTATATCTGTTTCTGGCTGTAATGTTAATATGGTCTACATTTGCTGTGTGGAGGCATTGAGCACAACCCCACATTTATATGTGACACTTTCTTAAGAGTAGTTGTAGATTCTATTTTCTTTCTGTTTTCCAGAATGTATGTCAAGTTTTGTCCCTATTTGTAAACAAAGGTACTAGGTATAAAAAAATCATTGGCATATTCCATTTTTTTCAAAATTATATCTGAATTATAATGCATGATATATGCCTCACTGAAACAATCGGTCACTATATTATTATTATTTTCTGCATTTATAGCTCCCCCAGTGTCATTACATTTATCTCTATATTCATACTCTACCCGTAAAATAGGGGGATATTTTGTTCTTCTCCATTCTTTGACCTGTAGTATTTTGCTCCCCAACCTTATGGGATGCAATCTCTTTGTGAACATATTTTTTGCTTTATCACAATCTTTTATAAAATCATCTTCATCGGATACTATATATGCTACACTAATAAAATGACCTTTAACGATGCTCCATTTTTGGTGTATGGGGTGATCACTTGTAAAATGAGTTGGAAAATGTATCTTTCCTATAAAGGGCAGATTTAAACCCTTTATTCTCATCTAATCTATTATACTGGCATCTAAATAATTAAGTGCATAGTAAGCAACAGTATGCGTAAATCTTAACAATGTTGTTGTGTGCTCTATATATTAGATGAACTCGTTTAATTTATCCTCACTTTCTGTCCAAAATATACAAATATTATCCTCACTTTCTGACCAAAATATACAAATATCATCCAGATAATGTTTATAAAAATTTCAACATTTAGCAAATGGGGAGTTAAATGTGTACATGTATTCCCATACTTTCAGGATCATATTTGCATGCATTGTGGAGCATGAAACCCCCATTGCTACTCCTTTATCCTGGTTGAAATACTCTCCTTCAAAATAGATGAAATTATTTTTTAGTATTATTTCTCCTGAGGGGTGGAAATTCTAAAGCGCCGTGAATACTAATATTTTCACTATTAAAATTAGGTGTCTCAAAGGAACCCTGATTGGAATTGACTTCATCCATTCTACCTTTTTTTGTTAAGTGTGGATTATGATGCCTTGTGTGGTTAACATTGTCCATCAGTTGGCAAGTTTACCATTAGATTTAAAATATCAAGATTCTGAATTCTTTCTATTTTCCTCATATTCTGTGCAATCCATTTCTAATTTATTGTGCTTTTTTCTTTCTATATACAAACATTTATCAATTTGTTCCATGATATCATAGTATTTTCTCTTTGCCAATCCACAGTACATAATAAATCATTAAGTATTTTATTGTTAACGCATTCATTATTACTGCATAAACTTTCCATATATATTTTGTTTTGTGTAATGATGGACCTCATTATATCAAAGCCACATCTGTTGCAGATATCAATACATTCCTTATGGAATACACTACCCTCCACCACACTGTCATGCTATTTAAAAACTCTTAGCCCTCAAGGTACAATTTTATGGTCAATACATTCCTTCAGGTAACACGTACCCATTTTAATGCCTTATATTTTAACATAAGGTCCTTTAATTTAAACAGATTCACTTCATTAGTGTCTGAATTATCATTCTGAGATGCAGAACGTAAAGAAAAAGAAAATTTGTCAGTAAGCCAAGTATCCAAATCAATGTTTTCATATATTTGATAAGTCTATGTGTATAGTTACTAGGTCTATATCATGTGCTTGTACTATGTTCAACTCTAGTCTCACCATCCTTGGGAACCTGCCACTTTATTTTCTTGTATACCATAATTGTGAAGTCATTCCTGAGTTGCCATTCAGTGCCTATACTTTAAATTCACCTCCTGTTTCATTGAATACTGCCAAGGAAGTAAAAAAGCCTTTGTTTACATCCTTAAAATGTTCATGAATGATCCTAGGGACGTCCTGTCCAGACTCCAGATACATACATCTCAGCTGCTTGCACCTGACATCATGTTTATTAGTCACGTCACATCCTCCATTGAACAGTGTTTTCTGATTACAGGGAATAGAGACATCCCATCCCTTTGATCTATCAGCCCATAGGGATTGTGAGGGTAGATTTAGAAGGTTTGTAAGTTCACCAATTAATGAGTGGGAAGTCCAAAATCTGTCCTTTGCCTAACTAGGAAACAGTCCAAACCAGAACTGCTCAACATATATCAAAACCACAAAAATTCACAGAAAAAAGTGTGAAATAGTAACTACTCAAATCAAAAACGTAAATTTGCACTAGGGGTGAATCTCCACAGACACTGAAAACGTACAGTATGAAATGGTCTTTTAAAAACACTTTATTCATACTTTTAATGCAAAATTAAATCAGCATCTTTGTTCAAAAACTAGGATCACAGCACCTACTACTAACTCTGCATGCACATTTAAGTACTCTGTCCTAACCACTTCATTTCCTTCAAATGCATTATATCAATTTGAATCATATAAATTTAAACGTAATTAAAACATGCAATGTGATGAAAAAGGTTAGAAAAACATAATAATATGCATTTACTTAAAACCAGTATGTCAAAAAAATGAGTGCATTAAAATGTATATAACTGGTAGAAAGCAAACAATCAATTAATATGTGAAAATGCACTTGACCTCTAATCTCAAATGTATGAATATATCAGAAGCCTATTTAAGCTTTATTGATATGAATTTCCTCATAATTAACCTCATAAATAGAATATAATATATCTTTCCTGTCTTATATTATATAATCATAAACACCCCTAGGTTGTGTTTTAAAAGTGTCACGTAACAGCTTACAACTACAACGTTAAAAAATGAGTTAATTCCATAAACTAAAACAATCTAATATATTAACATATCATTATATTTATAACATACTATATAAAGTAAGAAATGAAACTGCCATAAATATATATTTGTATAGTGTAATGAATATCCTCTTAATTATGTTCTATATCTTAAAAAGGCATTGTTCTTGGGTTTAAAATTAATAAGGCCCTTTGATGAAGTGCCTCATAACCTGTCTGCTCTAATACTGGGACTATAGAAATACTGTCACTCAGTCCTGGGGTTTTACTAGCATGTAGAATTAACTGCCAGTGAAGTTCCCTACATTCGATCTTTGTCTCCCAAGGACCCCTTCTGGGATTTTTACCCACTTCCTCAATAATATTTGATGATATGAGGGCCATCATTAAACAAAATGAAATAGATATAGAAAGTTTATACAGTAATATTGAATGAATTAACAATAAGATTGTTAATGATTTATTATTTACTGTAGGCTGTGAAAGAGAAAATATTACGAGATTATGGATCAAATTGATAATAAATGTTTATATATACAAAGAAGAAAGAAAAATAAATTAGAAAGGGAATGCACAGAGTATGAAGAGAACAGAATATATCCAAAACTGTAATGTTTTAAATCTAATTTTAAACTTGCCAATAGATGGAACAATGTTAACCACATGGACATTGTGATCCACACTTAACAACAATAGATATAAGGGATCATGTCAGTTCCAAACAGGGTTCCGATGAGACACCTAATTTTAATACTGATAATATTAGCATTCATGACTCTTTAGAATTCCCACCCTTCAGGAGATCTGAAAGACTGAAAAACAGGAATACAGAAGGGATTTACCATACAAGTTAATGGGGATAGAGAATGTAATAACCTACCACTGGACCAGTAATTAAAGACCCTCAGTCCTCACTACTGTCACCAGTGGGGGACATACACTTGGAGGATGACAAGTACCCACAGAGTATTTGCAGATGCAGCTCTCTACATCAAGTGCAATTCCCTTAAGAATACACAGAGACCACAGTCAGTCCGGGACTAGTTTCTCACTCTTTCTCCAGATCCCCAGTAAGACTCCCCACTGGCCTAGCTATAGATTTGAGATCTCAGCTGCGTGACCAAGCTAAGAACTCCAGCACTCTCTCTGTCCAACTAGTGCTTTGTGTGCCTGCCCAAGTAGCTGACAAACACACTCTTTGAGGTTTTATTTACACACACACACACACACACACACACACACACACACACACACACACACACACACACACACACACACACACACACACACACACACACCCCTGGTAAAGGTTGGCACAGGTTAACTAGTTATGCCCCCTTCTGCCCAGACTATAAGGTAGTCATTACTGCCACCAGTCACTCCTTATCAGCTACTTTATGGCCATTAACAAAGGGTGTCCAATCTTACTGAGTAATATTAATATTAATACAAATGATAATTTGACCAAGAGCAAGTCTATTAGGAGTGGCCCACACAGTGTCACCAAATAAATATGCAAGTACTCTCAAAACTTAAATATCGCTACACAGATCAGCCACAATTAAGAGTTTAAATATATTTAGTGATAAATAATGAAAGAACAAGACAATACTAAATATATATTCAGAGTGACATCAGAGTTCAAAACCACATTAAATATTTAAATCAACAATGCAGGACAGTCTCAAATAAATAAAGAAAAACATCTAAACTAAGCTTTACTATATTCCTGACTGAATCTGAGAGAATTACTATAACCTATGAGTTTACTAATAGAGCAAGACTGATGTGGTGAATGGGTCTTCTAGTTGCTGTCAGGTCTAAGACAGAATGCAGAATTCCCTATCTCACTAGAGACTTCTCAAATTAATATCTAAAACATTACTGATGGAATAGCTTGCAAAATGGCATAATTTCTTGTCATCTGACTTTCAATTCTCAGGCCCAAAACAACCATTGATAGCAGCTGCTAGCGTTTAGCATCTACCTGTGAAAATGCATAGACAAGAGCTACTCCTCAGATCTCTGGCAGATTCTGAAAATCATAAAACAATTGTATTCCTTCATGCTTTCAAGACTAGTAACTAATTCATCCTAAAGACAATACAGAACGTTTTCTAGTACAGACATTCCCCTGGATTCAACAACATTCATGCAAGAATAAGACTATTCTTGCACAGAGTGGTTTGTGTCCATTTAGCACATCAGTGTGCCTTGAATATTCATTAAGGTCCGCTGCTGTACTTCTTATATGGATAGGAACTGTGAACAAGTGCAAGGGGTATGTCCAAGTAGTGCATTCAGAAAGTACGGCACTTTCTAAACTGAACTGGCATAATATTAGAGCTTTACTCTAATATTATGCCAGTATTTCAGTGTCCGCGGACACTGAAATGAGATAATGATCATTTTGGTGTCCACAGACACTGAAAGAAACAGCATGAAGAAAGCAATGCAGGGGGTGTGTGACAGGTTCTGCGACACACACCCTGCATTGCTAAAGTGCCGTATAACACTTCTGCAACCTGCTAAAGCAGGAAATGTGTGCAAATGCACACATAATGGGGGATAAATCCCTCCAAAGTGACAAAACACACACACAGCCCTCACAAACATAGAAAGCTGATGGAGAACAGGTTATACATTAGCATGAATTATGGGAGGGTAGAAGTCTGAAAGCAAATGTATGCCAATATTCCCTTACAGCAGTGCATGTTGACAAAGGCACAAATGATGGGAATAAATAATAAATTAGGGACACACCTGAAAAATTGCCCTCATACACTTAGAAAGTTGATAGAAAACAGGATATATATTAGCAGGAGTCCCTAAAGGACAGAAGCCTGAAAGCCAAATGAATGCCACTATTTCATGATTGCAGTCCTCAATGAGTTGTCAGGACACCAAAAGACTTACTTATATAACATAATATAATTATAATATAAACTTTGTTTTCAAGCCTAATGAATGTTTAATTGTAGCTAAGCGGGTGTGTGCATTATGGCTGTCTGCTTAGCATAGCTTAAACATCCTCTAGGAGATTAATGAAAATATAGAGGTGAAACCTTTAAGCTGAGATAGTGCAGTGGTTAGAGTCCTCAGCTTTACATATAGGTGCTCACAGTTCGAGTACCAAGCCAAGCAACTCATTTTTCTATGGGAAAATAGTGTTAAAATTATTTTTGTAAACTTAAATTATGTAGCAAATGTTTTTTGTCAACCAGGGTAGTGCAGCAGTTCCACAAGTGAGATGTCATTCTAGAAAAGTCGTGAAACCCCCATATAAACACAAGTGCCCCATACAGTATAGTCACACAAGAATATAATGTAATGAAAGCACATATGGGGATGTCATGGAAGGTAAACATAAAATTGTAATATAAATCTGGATAATTTATAAAATGAAACAAAATAGTCAGCCCTACCAGATCTTGAACCTGGGATACTATGCTTTACAACCACAGCAAAATGTCACTGCACCATCCGAGCTGGGAGAGTCTTTAATGCTTTAACAAACATATCATGCATGCTGGTCATTTAACATTAAGGAAAAAAAACAATCAATCCCAAGTCTCAAACAGTCAGAGAAATGTACCACCCTACCATCTGAGCTGTAACAATTAATGTTGCTTTTTCAAATATATGCAGTAGAGGCATACAACATTAGGGAGAAAGCTATGTGGAATCATTCATGTGTTGTATATAGACATATACACACACACACACACACACACACATATATATATATATATATATATATATATATATATATATATAGATAGATAGATATATATATATAAAACGTGTGTGTCTTTTGAAACATATATATGAAATAGTGGATAAATAATAGCTACACATATATAAATATATAAAGGAAGAGAAATATATATATATATATATATATATATATATATATGGTTCCACTTCATATCATCGAATTATCATTTCATTGAATTGCAAACCATCGAGACCAAATCGTCGAAACCCATTTCATCGAAAACTCATTTCATCGAATCTCATATCATTGAAAACTATGAAGCAACTACAAATAACATCCCAGACAGTTTGTACTATGTGTATGTAAGGGGGCAAGCCCCCCTGCACCCCCACACCCCCCATAATTAAATATACCAACTCCAAGGTTGCACTACAGTGGGGGAAAAAGGTAATTTCCTAACCCCACTGTAGTGCAACCTTGGAGTTAGTATATTTAATTACGGGGGGTGTGGGGGGCAGAGCCCCCCAATTGGGGGGTGCAGGGGGGCTTGCCCCCCTGCATAAACGTAGTAAAAACATTGTGGAATGTTATTTGTAGTTGCTTCATAGTTTTCAATGATTTGAGATTCGATGAAATGAATTTTCGATGAAATGGGTTTTCGACAATTTGGTCTCGATGGTTTGCAATTCAATGAAATGATAATTCGATGATATGAAGTGGAACCATATATATATATATATATATATATATAAAAGTATATATATATATATATATATATATATAAATAAAATGCATGTACATAACATGCACTGCAGTAAGACCTCAGAACCATCCCTCTCAACCTCTTAGTGCAAGACACCTGTACAAAGGCTGTAAAGGGGGGGGGCAGATATAGGGACATATTTCAGCTATCGCTGTTGGGAACTAAGACATTTTCTACAGCAACAGGGTGCATTTCAGCAGACAATTACTGAAGGTTATGAGGACAGAAACTGAAATGTTATGTCATTATTTACTGACATAAATCCTTGGATCATCAAAGTGATTTACCAGACTAATACAAATAAATTGTGGAACAGAACAAAAGTATGGGTCAAACATCTGGACATTCTGTGAAAATCCTGGCAGTGGAGAGGTATGCTCAGATTCCCTTAGTGCAATGAATCTGGACCAAGCATGACAAAGATGGCTGACAAAGGCATGGAATTAGGGACATATCCAAAGTATGGGAGTAGATAAGTTGAGAAAGTTGATGCAGTAACACTGTATGTCCTAAAATATATTGACTGCAATATCACAAGTCTGTGACTCAATTGCTTCCCATTAGTTTGTGACCTCAATCCCTACATCATCCCACTGATGTGTCAGGAGTAGATAACAGTTATGGTGACCAGACCAATGATATCAGCCAGGCAGGCAACATGCCATCCGACGAATGTGTGGACATGACATTCAACATCTTTATTAATAACCTTCACACTGTCATCCCTGATACTACAGTTATCCAATACGCTGATGACTCTACCTTAGTCTGTGCCACATCTATCCTTCCTGAACTTCTGACTAAAACACAAATAGCTTTTTCCACTACGGAGAACTGGATGCACCAAAATCATCTCTCTCTCAACTCTAATAAATCTAAAATACGACTTTTCCCTCCCTCTAGGGCTTTCTCTTTTGACAAAAATGCTTTCAAAGTCCTAAGCCAAACCAACACTCCTATAGAAGTGGTCCCTTCTGCAAAACTTATTGGCATTACCATAGATGAACACCTTAAATTTGATATCCACATACAACAAAACATAAAGAAAACCCACCAAAAGTTAGGTATGCTCTACAGGAATAACCGCTTTCTCTCCCACTCTTCTAGGCATACCTTGGCAATTACCTACATTCTACCCTCTCTACTATATGGAGCCCCTCTTCTAACCAATCTGTCTGCTTTCAACACCTCAAAACTTGAAATTTGTTATAATAAGATCTCTAAATTTGCCACTAAATCCAAAACCTCAACTCACCACTGCCTTAACCTACAATCTCTGAACTGGCTAGAACTCCCCAACCACCTACACTATCTCCAACTAACCACCGCTCACAAATTAATATTCTACCCAGATAAATGCCCAGCCTTAACAAACATCCTTCCACCATACATCCCAAATCGATCTCTGAGATCTGAACACCAAAACCTAATCACCAGCCACAAACCCAAACATCCCGCTGGCCAGCTTCTACTCTCTTCTCTCTAGGTAAGAAATGGAACTGTCTCCCTCCCTCACTTAGGACTATACCTAACCCAGAATCCTTCAAGACCCAACTGTTCTTATACCTGTCATCCAAATGGAAATGTTCCTGCTTTCACCCTACATAAATTCTAGGGAATTTTCCCCACTGAGCTCTCACTCTACCCTCAAGCTTTTATTTCTATTCTCCCAAAATAGACTTAGCTGACTGTCACAGATTAAGCTATTTCTCACTTGACTCCAAGTATGCAAATATTGTAAATATCAGTATTGCCATTGTAAAAAAAAAAAAAAAAAAAAAGTGGAATCTATCTGTTAACTGTGTCTTATGATGTACATTTTATGCATTTGCATTTCCTGACTGTATGCATTTTACACTTGTATTTACCTTCAACACTATGTAACCCTTATTGTATTGTATTGCTTATGGAGCTTTTCTCCCCAGGCCTCCACTGAAAATGGGCACTTCATGGCCCAGTGGACTTCCCCGGTAATCAAACTGAAATAAATAAATAAATGACATACAACATTAAAGAAACTACACTCAGCTAACAAGCAACATCCAAACTACAATCAGACTGACATAATACTACCCAAATCCAGTTCTGGGGCTATACACATGCATTTGCAAATATAAGAGGCACTACAGGGATGTAACAGTGGAAAACAGACACTGGTGTGAAAGTGCATACCCACAACCAGTTGCACCACAGTCACAGCGACATACCAGTAAGCAAACTGAACATTGCAGTACAGACTTTGTGAGCAACAATATCCCATTTGCCACTGACACATTACCCCTACATAAACTGCCCCAAGTCCCAGTGTAGCAGGAATCTTGAGGTGTTATGGGACATGTTGCAGTCTGCCTGTACAAACATATACAGGTGATAGGAAACCAGACATTGGAGCAGCATGCACAGTCAGATAGAAAGGGCCCATGACACTCACATGTACCCCCTTCTCTACACAGCCCAAATAACATGCACACACTACACTGCTACAACGTCCTGACAGTCTGTTAACAATGGCCAGACATACACAGACTTCTCAAATGTACAGTTTTCCACAGAATGTATAGGCACAGGACTCGTGTATATGGCCGCTTCCTTGTTACATGTCTGGTGGTCTTTGACGTCACTGGGATGGTAGCAGGAATGAAGGCAATAAATAATGATACTACATACCTCTGAACCTTTTAGTCCATGACATCTGGGCAAAGTCTGACATAATTGGGGGACAAATGCCCAAACACAGGGGTATATTGAACATATTGCTGTTATAAATTTAGACAGTTGCTGGTGTTACTGGGTTTGTTGTCACATATTTCTGAGAGATATTAAGTCAGTAACACCAATGGATGCTAGCATGTACTGACTGCATTCCCCAGAGTATGACTGTATGTGGAGAAGACCAAACATATGAGGCACACATCTACACAGTGTCTAGGCCCCTGGACAGTGTAGACGTATAACTGCAGTCATGTAACAGAATGTAAATCCCCTGACAGCTGTCAAACATGTCACCCAGCACCTTATTAAGCACAGTAAGACCAATAGGTCACTCCCCCCACATCAGCTCTGGGCAATTACCCATGTATATTCAAATATAGCATGCACTACAGTGATGGAACTGTAGTGAAAAGCAGACAGTGGTGCAAAAATGTCCACCCAAAAACATTTGCACCACAGTCACAGCAACATACCAGTACCCAAAATGAACTCCAGAGTACGACTGTGTGAACAAACATATCCTGATTGCCAGTCACACACACTACATGGACATATATGCCAGTCACACACTACATGGACATATACTGGCCAAAATCACAGTGTACTGGGAATCCTAAGTTGTTAAAGGAATTTCACAGTCTGCCCCTACAAGCATAGAGACCTGATAAGACCGCCAGTAGCCGTAGCAGCATGCACAGTCAGATAGGTAAAGGATGTATGGCACTCGCATCTGCTACTCTCTCTACCCAGTCTAACAGACATCTACGCACAACACTGCTACACAATCCTGGCAGGTTGTTCACAATGGCCAGACATGCATAACTGTCATATGTACAGATTTCCACAGAATTTCCAGGGTGTGGAACCATAATCCTGGCCACTGCCGCATACCATGGTCAGGAGTCTGCTAAGTCACTGGGATGATAACTTGAGTGCAGTTGGTAATTAATGATATACCATATCTCTGCATCTCATAGTGCAGGACATCTGGACAATGCACGATGTACTTGGAGGACAGAGGGATAGAAAGAGGGACATATCACACATAACGGTGTTACAAACTGAACCAGTCGCAGGTGTTACATGTGTTGTTGTAACATAACATCCCTGAAGGATATGATGTCTGGAACACCAATGGATGTCAACAGTTAGTGACTATAATCCTCACATTATCCTACCGACACCACACAAAAGATGTTTGCGGTACTGACCAAACATAACAGGCAAACCTCTGGCTACTCTGTGGACAACATGCCAGTTGAGAGGTATGTCAGAGGCATATCACTGTTAGATGTCAGGTCACTCACTAAATGCATGTCCAAAAGAACCCTGTCAATCTAGCAACCCTCCATCTGTATAACAGCACTAATGAAATAAGTCTGTACTGAAATCTGGACATTGTCCCACATGTTGTTGCGCTGTCTGTCTCCACATGTCCTGACCTATGACATATTCCCACCTACTGTCTGTGAAGCTGTAGCCTCCACACCTCCATAATGTCCCCCGCAGAGGCAAGGAGAAGGGGCAAAGCCCACATGAAGGATGTCCCATATGTTGGAACTAGCATCAGTGTCCAGGCTGCCACCACAATACTGTGTGAGCAGCTACAGAGCTGTATGGCCTCAGCAACACCTGACAGGACAACATCAACCCCCTCAAGATAGCCTGAATGCCTGTAATGGACAGCAGCAATACACAACTACCATCATAGGTGGAAATAATCGCAGAACAGGCCAAGAAGGAGCAGGTGCCTCATTGCCAGCCATGTACCCTTGTTCTGCACAAGCAAATAAGGTCACAGGTGATGTACACTAAGGTTGTCTTTGAGTGCAAACTGGATACATCCACCAAGCCCAATCACTAGGCCTTCCAGACATGTGCCTGCAATTCCAGAGGCAACACACATCTGCTCTGTAGTGATGGTCAGTAACACCACATACACATATGCCATAGATATAGGCAACTTGCTGGAGACAGTTGAAGTGTAATCTTCTTCCACCTATCCCCTACAGGTACACATGTGCATATACAGCACCTGTCCTCCTTCTCCTCATGACCAGGAAGCACCTCTGTAATTCCCTGTCAAAGGCAACACACAGAGGACTCCATAGGCCTGATACCATTCCTGGCTGCATCCTACATAAACACAGGCATGGGATCTCAGACCCATTCTGCAGTGTAGTCAACCTCAGCCTGAGCACTGGTGTCATCCCATCTGCACAGAGGACAGACAGAAAGTTGACAGAAAACAGGTAATGCATTAGCATGAAAGTTCTGAAGGATACAAGTCTGAAACTGAAATGTATGTCATGACAGCAGTTCTCAATGACATGGCCGAAAACCTCAATGCTCACCACTTAATATAATATTAATATGCAATAGGTGATAAATAAAAATATACAGCTCAAATCCCCAAATCAAGGTAGGGTAGTGGTCAAAGTCACAGCTTTGCATGCAGGCATACACGGTTTGAGTATTACAACAGACAATCGAATTTTACATGGGGAAAGCAGTGTTAAAAGTACTATTTTCATATTAAAATATATGGCAACTTATTTTTTCACCAAGGGTAGTGTAGCTGGTGTAAAATGGAAGTGTGCGTGCATATAACATGTGAATCCACCCATGTATACATGTGTCCCATACAGTATAGTTACACCCCTTGATACTGTAATGAAAGCACATTTTATATTTTATAGGAAATATATAAAATAAAATATATAAAAATATAAAATAGTAATATAATATATTATGATATATTATAATTATAATATAATATATTAATATAATATAATATTGCTATTATTATTATTATATAATTTAATATATATATATATATAGAAATATATATAAAAGATATTTTATAAGAATGAACTGTGAGCAAGGTTAGCAATGCTTAGCAGGATTAAGCATTGCTCAAACTTGAATGCTAAGTAGCAGGTATCTCGGCTAAGTGGATTTGTACACTGCTAAGTGAAGCCAACACAGATTAAGCATTATTACATTTAACCATGTGTTGGCATTGCTTAGCGTTGTGCAAACCCATGAAAACTCAGTTGCAACTGCTTAAAACTGCATTAATCATTTCCATCAGATACTGTTCTGCCTAGCAACAAACTAATCAGCCCTGCCAAGTCTCTAACCGAGGGTTCTGTAAACCATAGTCAGAGTAATGTACCACTATACCATTTAAGTTGTAAGGACTGCTGATGCTTTTTCAAACATATCACATAGTAGAGTCATTCAAAAGGAAGGAAAAGATTCCACAGAATCAGTCAGGTTTTGTATTTATACATATATACATGTATATATGTATGAAGATGCATATACATATATATGGAAAATTATATACAATAATATAAACAGAGATGTACATATAAAACACACACACACACACACACACATATATATATATATATATATATATATATGTGTGTGTGTGTGTGTATATATATATATATATATATATATATATAGAGAGAGAGAGAGAGATAAAAAGTGTATATATATATATATATATATATATATATATATATATATATATATATATATATATATGTATAGTGGAGTCGTACCTCACAACCATACCTCTTAGTACATGAAGTCTGGCCAAAGGCTGTCCAAATGTAGGGACAATGGGCACAAACTAAGGATATATTTTAAATATCGCTCTCATAAATGTAGAATGTTGTCAGAGTGACGGTGTTTGTTTCAGCATACATGTTCTGAAGTGTATGTCATCATTTACTGTAATAAATGTTCAGATCATCACAGTGATTTACCTGGGATATAAAAATAATGAATCTGTGGAACAGACCAGAAATATGAGCAATAAACTTGGACATACTGCAACAATCAGGACAGTCGAGAGGTAGGCTCAGAACCCCTTAGTGCAATGAATCTGGACCAAGACTGACAGAGTGGGGAGAGAAAGCCATGAAAATAGGGACATATCTGAAATACTGGAGTAGTTAAGCTGACACATTTGCTGCAGTAACAACCTCATGTCTGTCCTAACATATATTGACTGAAATAACTCAAGTCCAACACTCAGTTACTTCTCACTAGTTTGTGACTAAAACCCTCACATCATCCCACTGATTTTTCAGAAATACATAACACTTAAGGGGGCCAGGCAACAGTACATCCTACAGATATCTGGACATAACATCACATTAGGGAAACTACACTCAGCTGCTAAGTATGTCACCAAGCACTGCCCAAACTACAGTCAGACTGACACAACACTAACTCAAATCTGCCAGGGGGAATTACACATGTATTGGCAAATATATCAGGCACTACAGGGATGTAACAGCACTGAAAAAGAGACACCAGTGTGAAAGTGCATGCCCACAACTAATTCCACCACAGTCCGTGACATACTGGTAAGCAAAAGGAACAGTACAGTATAAGGACTGTGTGGACAAAAACATGTCAACATGTTTGCCACTCACACATTACCCCTCAATTCATAGTGTAGTATGATGCCTGACTGTGGTATGGGACATGTCTCAGTCTGCCGCTACAAGCATATACAACTGATAAACCACCACAGGAGTAGCATGCACTGGCAGATAGAAAAGGAGCCATAACACATACATCCACCCCTCCCTACATTGACCAAATAACATTGACACACTACACTGCTACACAAGCCTAACAGTCTGTCAACAATTGCCAGAAATACACAGACCTCTCAGCAGTACAGAGTCCCACAGAATTTCCAGGCTTTCCTCTCGTATATAAGGCCTATTCCACATGACATGTCTTGCAGTCTGATACACCACTGGGATGATATCAGGAATGTAGGCACTAAATAATCATATACCATACCTATCAATGTCTTACTGCATGACATCTGGACAAAGCCTGACATAATTGTGGGACAGAGGCCCAAAAACAGGGGCATATTTAAAATATTGCTGTTATAAACTGAGAAAGTCGCTGGTGTAACAGGGTTAATTGTAACATATCTTTTCTGAGGGATATGAGGTCAGAAACACAAATGTATGTTAGCAGTTACTGACTGCAATCCCCAGAGTATGCTACTGATTTTCCAAAAATAAAAAATGTCTGAGAAACACACCAAGCATAGGTGTCTAATCTCTGATCATTCTGTGGATAGCCCTACAGCTGAGAGCTATGTCAAACACATATCACTGTCAGAGTTAAAATCATGCAGAAACTCCATTTCCACACAAACCCTGTTAAACTAGCATTAATCCAAATGTATAACCAAAATACCTACATTCTGTCCCTATGTCTGGAATATTTTCCCCATTTTGTTGGCCTCTCTCCACAGTTTTGGTTGTAAGGGGTATTTCCAAATACCCTCTGTAATGCTGTTGTTCACATACTTCCATGAAGGCTTCCTCACTAGCAAGGAAAAGGGCCAATGCCCACATGAAGTACTCAGTTATAGGAGTGTGTTGCCATGCCATTGGCTATATGAATAACAACACAGCTGTTCTGCATGCAGTTAACAGGTGGGGGACACCAATTGGTGCACAGGCCATCAGCTGCTCATGTGCATTACCTACAAAAAGCAAGCTGTTGCCTACGCAAAACAGATGTACACCCTACATCCTTTAGAGAGAGAGAAACAATGAAAATAAAAAAATAAAAAAAATACCAAACAGGATATAATCACCTACAGTTGAAAAAGAATCCGGTATGTCATACAAGTAAGCATGTAATGGACTGCAGTAGGGGGTATGTAAGAATGGGAAATAGGACGTTTAACATATATGTCTCAACAAGACTTGCTGTACTGATATATTGCTGATCAGAACCTATAGCCATAGCATCTGGGTCTGTCTGCAGTGACACAGATCATAGGTCAGGCCCCTGAGTCACCCCAGGAAAGGATGGCTCACATATGACTACTACTGCAGTGTGTGTTGAACAATACTGACTGTGACAATGCTAGGCCAGCTACTGGGATGTCGTACATATCCACATATTACTTGTGAATACAACTATGATATACTTGCTTGTCTCTGAAATGTGAGAGACCTATACATGGTATTTGCATAGTAAAGTACTGCTGCAGACATGTGTGTTGAACTGCATGTGATATACTGAGTTCATACCATTAAACTGTTCAGTGTTATGCACACTGACCATATGTGTCCCTCATATTTGTAGTCATTTACTCATAGAGTTGTGTTATGTCCAGCAAATCATTGGCAAATCTGTGAAGACTGACATTACAACATTCCTTTTTCTTCTGGCTGTTCCCATTAAGGGATTCCACAGTGGATAATCTGTTGCCATTTCTGCCTTATTCTGCATCTTGCTCTGTCACACCAACCACCTGCATATCCTCTCTAACCACATCCGGAAACCTTATCTGAGGCCTTCCCCTTTTCCTCTTACATGGCAGCTTCAGCCTTACCATCCTTTTCCCAATATACTCAGCTTCCCTCCTCAGCACATGTCCAAACCAATATAATATTGCCTCTTTAGCTTTGTCTTAATACCATCCAACATGGGCTGACCCTCTGATATACACATTGCTAATCCTGTCCACCCTCATTACACCCAGTGCAAATCCTAACATCTGTAACTCTGCCACGTCCAGCTCTGACTCCTGCCTTTTTGTCAATGCCACTGTCTCCAACTCATATACAATAGCTGGTCTCACTACCAACTTGTGGACTTTTGCTTTCATTTTTACTGCTACTCATCTGTCAGAAATCACACCTGACACTCTTCTCCACCTGTCCTCCACAGTCATCATTACTCTGAAATGTTGATCCCAATCATTTAAACTCATCCACCTTTGCCAACTCTACTCCCTGCATCCTCAACATTCCGCTATCCTCCCACTTATTCACACACAAATATTCTGTCTTAGTCCTGCTGACCTTCACACAAATATTCTGTCTTAGTCCTGCTGACCTTCATTCCTCTCCTCTCTAGAGCATATGTCCAGCTCTCCAGGCTCTCCAAAAACTGCTCCCTACTCTCAATACAGATCACAATGTCATCTGCAAACATCGTAGTCAATGTGGACTATCTTGTCTGTCAACCTGTCCATCACCATTGTAAATAAGAAAGGGTTTATACCTGATCCCTGATGTCATCCCACCTCCACCTTAAACGTATCAGTCACTCCCACCGCAGATCTCACCCCTGTCACACCACCCTTATACATACCCTGTACCACTCTTACATATATCTCTGCCACTCCCACCTCCACCTTAAACGTATCAGTCACTCCCAGCGCAGATCTCACCCCTGTCACACCACCCTTGTACATACCCTGTACCACTATTACATATATCTCTGCCACTCCCACCTCCACCTTAAACGTATCAGTCACTCCCACCGCAGATCTCACCCCTGTCACACCACCCTTGTACATACCCTGTACCACTCTTACATATATCTCTGCCACTCCCACCTCCACCTTAAACGTATCAGTCACTCCCAGCGCAGATCTCGCCCCTGTCACACCACCCTTGTACATACCCTGTACCACTCTTACATATATCTCTGCCACTCCCACCTCCACCTTAAACGTATCAGTCACTCCCACCGCAGATCTCACCCCTGTCACACCACCCTTGTACATACCCTGTACCACTCTTACATATATCTCTGCCACTCCCACCTCCACCTTAAACGTATCAGTCACTCCCAGCGCAGATCTCGCCCCTGTCACACCACCCTTGTACATACCCTGTACCACTCTTACATATATCTCTGCCACTCCCACCTCCACCTTAAACGTATCAGTCACTCCCAGCGCAGATCTCGCCCCTGTCACACCACCCTTGTACATACCCTGTACCACTCTTACATATATCTCTGCCACTCCCACCTCCACCTTAAACGTATCAGTCACTCCCAGCGCAGATCTCGCCCCTGTCACACCACCCTTGTACATACCCTGTACCACTCTTACATATATCTCTGCCACTCCCACCTCCACCTTAAACGTATCAGTCACTCCCACCGCAGATCTCACCCCTGTCACACCACCCTTGTACATACCCTGTACCACTCTTACATATATCTCTGCCACTCCCACCTCCACCTTAAACGTATCAGTCACTCCCACCGCAGATCTCGCCCCTGTCACACCACCCTTGTACATACCCTGTACCACTCTTACATATATCTCTGCCACTCCCACCTCCACCTTAAACGTATCAGTCACTCCCAGCGCAGATCTCGCCCCTGTCACACCACCCTTGTACATACCCTGTACCACTCTTACATATATCTCTGCCACTCCACCTCCACCTTAAACGTATCAGTCACTCCCAGCGCAGATCTCGCCCCTGTCACACCACCCTTGTACATACCCTGTACCACTCTTACATATATCTCTGCCACTCCCACCTCCACCTTAAACGTATCAGTCACTCCCAGCGCAGATCTCGCCCCTGTCACACCACCCTTGTACATACCCTGTACCACTCTTACATATATCTCTGCCACTCCCACCTCCACCTTAAACGTATCAGTCACTCCCAGCGCAGATCTCGCCCCTGTCACACCACCCTTGTACATACCCTGTACCACTCTTACATATATCTCTGCCACTCCCACCTCCACCTTAAACGTATCAGTCACTCCCAGCGCAGATCTCGCCCCTGTCACACCACCCTTGTACATACCCTGTACCACTCTTACATATATCTCTGCCACTCCCACCTCCACCTTAAACGTATCAGTCACTCCCAGTGCAGATCTTGCCCCTGTCACACCACCCTTGTACATATCCTGTACCACTCTTACATATATCTGCCACTCCCACCTCCACCTTAAACGTATCAGTCACTCCCAGTGCAGATCTCGCCCCTGTCACACCACCCTTGTACATACCCTGTACCACTCTTACATATATCTCTGCCACTCCCACCTCCACCTTAAACGTATCAGTCACTCCCAGTGCAGATCTTGCCCCTGTCACACCACCCTTGTACATACCCTGTACCACTCTTACATATATCTCTGCCACTCCCACCTCCACCTTAAACGTATCAGTCACTCCCAGTGCAGATCTTGCCCCTGTCACACCACCCTTGTACATACCCTGTACCACTCTTACATATATCTCTGCCACTCCCACCTCCACCTTAAACGTATCAGTCACTCCCAGCGCAGATCTCGCCCCTGTCACACCACCCTTGTACATACCCTGTACCACTCTTACATATATCTCTGCCACTCCCACCTCCACCTTAAACGTATCAGTCACTCCCAGCGCAGATCTCGCCCCTGTCACACCACCCTTGTACATATCCTGTACCACTCTTACATATATCTCTGCCACTCCCACCTCCACCTTAAATGTATCAGTCACTCCCAGCGCAGATCTCGCCCCTGTCACACCACCCTTGTACATATCCTGTACCACTCTTACATATATCTCTGCCACTCCCACCTCCACCTTAAACGTATCAGTCACTCCCAGTGCAGATCTCGCCCCTGTCACACCACCCTTGTACATACCCTGTACCACTCTTACATATATCTCTGCCACTCCCACCTCCACCTTAAACGTATCAGTCACTCCCACCGCAGATCTCGCCCCTGTCACACCACCCTTGTACATACCCTGTACCACTCTTACATATATCTCTGCCACTCCCACCTCCACCTTAAACGTATCAGTCACTCCCAGCGCAGATCTCGCCCCTGTCACACCACCCTTATACATACCCTGTACCACTCTTACATATATCTCTGCCACTCCCACCTCCACCTTAAACGTATCAGTCACTCCCAGCGCAGATCTCACCCCTGTCACACCACCCTTGTACATACCCTGTACCACTCTTACATATATCTCTGCCACTCCCACCTCCACCTTAAACGTATCAGTCACTCCCAGCGCAGATCTCAACCCTGTCACACCACCCTTGTACATATCCTGTACCACTCTTACATATATCTCTGCCACTCCCACCTCCACCTTAAACGTATCAGTCACTCCCAGCGCAGATCTCAACCCTGTCACACCACCCTTGTACATATCCTGTACCACTCTTACATATATCTCTGCCACTCCCACCTCCACCTTAAATGTATCAGTCACTCCCACCGCAGATCTCGCCCCTGTCACACCACCCTTATACATACCCTGTACCACTCTTACATATATCTCTGCCACTCCCACCTCCACCTTAAACGTATCAGTCACTCCCAGCGCAGATCTCACCCCTGTCACACCACCCTTGTACATACCCTGTACCACTCTTACATATATCTCTGCCACTCCCACCTCCACCTTAAACGTATCAGTCACTCCCCGCACAGATCTCAACCCTGTCACACCACCCTTGTACATATCCTGTACCACTCTTACATATATCTCTGCCACTCATGATTTCCTTCTATCACAACCCCTCCCTAGGCACCCTGTTATATGCTTTCTCTAAGTCTGGAAAGGCCCAAAGCAACTCCTGACCTTCTCTGTACTTCTCCATCAACACTCTCAGAGCAAACATCACATCTGTAGTGCTCTTTCCTGGCATGAAAACATACTGCTGACCAATACTCATAACCTCCCTTCTTAACCTAGCTTCCACTACTCTTTACATAACCTCATGCTGGGACTGATCAGTGTTATCCCTCTGTAGTTACTACAGCTCTGCACTTCAACCGTATTCTTAAAATGGTACCCAAACACTTTGTCTCCACTCTTCATGCAACCTCTCACTTTCCAAGATATCATTAAAAAATCTAGTTAAAAGCACAACTGCCATTTCCCCTAACACCTCCATGCTTCCACAGGTATGTCATGTGGACCAACAGGCTTTCCAGTATTCATCCTCTCTGAAGCTATCCTTACTTCCTCCTTGGTAAGCTGTTGCACTTCCTGATTCACCATACCCACATCATCCAACCTTCTCTCTCAATCTCTTCATTCATCAGCCTCTCAAAGTACTCTGTCTATCTGCTCAACATACTGCCCTCACTTGTGAGTACATTTGCCTTATTATCCTTTATCACCCTTATCTGCTGCACATCTTTCCTACCTCAGTCCCTCTGTCTAGCCAATCGGTATAAGTCCTTTCATCCCTCCTTAGTGTCCAACCTGCCATACAACTCTTCATATGCCTCATCCTTAGCCTTTGCCATGCACCTCATCTCTTATACACCTGTCTACTTTCCTCATCTTTCTGACAATCCCACTCCTTCTTCCCCAACCTCTGTCTCTGTATACTGTCCTGAACTTCCTCAGTCCACCACCAGGTCTTCTTGTACTCCTTCTCCCATCCACATGTCATACCAACCACCTTTTTTAGCTGTCTCCCTTACTAGCTCTGCTGTACTTGATATTTGGTAAACCGTCACTGCCATCCAGTGCCTGTCTTAACTATTCCCTGAACTCCACCTCACAAGCACCCTTTTCTAGTTCTCACCATGTGATCCTTGGTGCTGCCCTCACACTCCTCCTCCTCTTCTTGATCACCAATGTCATCTTACAAACCAACATTCTATGCTGCCTAAATGCACTTTTCCCTGTCACCACTTTACAGTTTCCAATCTCCTTCAAACTGGCCATCCTACATTGGATATATTCCACCTGTGTGCATCTTCCTCCACTCTTGTATGTCACCCTATGCTCCTCCCTCATGTTATAGTATGTATTCCAAGAAAAACAGCAAAAACTAGTAAACAGAACAAAAACAGCAGGCAAGGAACCCAGGAGATAAAATCCGATAATTGTATTCAGGTTAG
Organism: Protopterus annectens; assembly: GCF_019279795.1. Taxonomy (NCBI): domain Eukaryota; kingdom Metazoa; phylum Chordata; order Ceratodontiformes; family Protopteridae; genus Protopterus; species Protopterus annectens. The sequence goes on along the minus strand of NC_056750.1, from coordinate 821,643,081 downwards.
CGCTTTCATCTGGTGTACATCACCAAACTTCCTCAGACAACATTATAACACTTGAATCCTTGTTTTATACTTGTGTAACAAATCATTAGGATCTAGCAGCCAATAGAAATACTGATTAAAACACATCAAACTTCTTTAAAAAGATACATAAACCATAAAGCATAAAATGGACCAAAATATAAAAATATGAAAAATACAAAAAACAAAGTCTTTATATATGTAAAAGTACTTCATCTATCATATACTTTTAATTTTAATAAACTAGATATGTAAACTATATAGTCTGGCCTGTAGGGTCAGAAGATGGAAGCATTTCCCCATACCAAAAAAACATCCAGGGGTGGATACAACTTGCAATACAGCGCATCAGGTCTCCCAGAAGCATGTGTGAAAATGTGTTATGGTGTAAAGAGACTATAGATCGACCTCACAGCCACAATACCAAAAGGTACGTGTGGCACACAAGCAACATGTCTCTTCACCTGAAGTCCACCATCCCCATGATTGAATCACACTAGTGGCATTGGCCTGCTGCAGGGATGCTGTTTTAAAGCTGGAACTGGGCCTGTAGCCATGGTGGTGGGAATTCTGAACAGTTCAAAGTAACACTCACATCTGGCCCGCATCCATCAGGTGTCTGCAAGAATGGTGAGGATGGGGATGGGTGTCACCCTTCAACATGACAAAGACTCGAAGCATACATCCAAAGCTACCCAAGAATGGGGATGGGTGTCACCCTTCAACATGACAAAGACTCGAAGCATACATCCAAAGCTACCCAAGAATGGCTCTACTTGAACACACTCAGTCATTGACTGGCCCATCCAGATCCTAGACCTAAACCCGATAGCAAAACCCCAGTGTGATGTGACAAGAGCTGTGCACATGAGCTGCCCTTTCAATCTGACAGAGTTGGGGGACATTTGCAAGGAAGAATGGCCAAATAATACCAAGTCAAAGATGTGCCATGCTGATAGACACCTTCCCAAGAAGAGTGAATGTTGTACGTCACTTGCAAGGTGCTTCAACAAAGTATCATTTTAAGAGTGTGCACACTTATGCAACCACCACATTCTACATTTGTCATTCATTATATTTTACAAATAATTTATTTGTTTATCGATTGGATTGCACAGGTCATATATCACATGAAAGGTTGGTAATATATTTTAATGCATTATTGCAGTCTCAACTTGTATATTACAAGAACATGGCATGTTAACAGGGTTCTGTACACTTATCATATCCACTGTAAGCCTAGAAGGTTGGTGATATAACAGGAATTGTGTAGGCAAACATTTACTGCTGGTTTGGAGGCCTGAAACTCAAATGTATGTCATTAATCAGTGACGTCACTGCTCAGATCATCCCAGTTATGTATCAGACAAACACAGGGGTTATGAGAAACAGAGCAAACATATGAGCCAGACAGCTACACATCCTGCGAGGATTTGTACAGTTGTGAGGTATGTTCTGTAGTACTTGCCACTGTGCTATACAGGTGAACAGCAGTGATGTGTACATGGGTGCAGTCTGTGCTGGGGAAGGGCCATCACCTACTAACACTACTCACGTATCCCCGAGCACTATATTGTTAGTTAAACTGGCTGCAATGCATGATGTTGAGGGCAGTGTGTCATGCATGTAACCATTTGGGAAATGTGAGGTCTGTGTAACAGATTTGTGCCACCTCACCTGTAAGTGTCTGTGCATGTGTGTGTGTGTGTGTGTGTGTGTGTGTGTGTGTGTGTGTGTGTGTGTGTGTGCGCGCGTGTGTACCAGCCAACCTCAAAGTGCAGGTATTAATGTACATATGTTGTCTTCCCCTCACAGGTGGTGATGGCATTCGGGGTCTCTCCTGCTTGGAAACTGATGTCATTGTCTCTGCAGACACTGACAGTGATGATAGGAATTGTGAGGTACAGGAGGGGTTGTCAGGGGGTGAATCTATGCCATTGGATGGCATCCCATTTTTGTCCACACCATCCCTGCACACAGTGATAATGCTCACACATACCCCATCACCAGTGGCCACAGATGATGGACAGTTGGCAGGTGGTGGCATGGAACAGGCTAGTGTGATGACTATGGCAGGTGTGAGTGTAGACACTGGCCATAGCCAAAGTGTAGGTGAGGTCCCACACAGGTGGATGGACAGGGGTGCTCACAGGAGGACTGCTGCTTGTCAAGCCGCTGTCACAAATGCCACAGCAGGAGTCCCCAGATGCATGTTTTGGGCTGTCATGGATGCACAGGCACATAGTGAATGCCACACCAGACAAATACTCGGGGTGGTGGATGCAACTCTTCCCGATTTACATGGCAACATACATGACCTTGTTGAGGCCACACATCAAAATACTGAGGTCATGAAGAGATGGTGGGGTGAGACCTTGGCAGTCCTCAACCGTGGCATTTGTGTGCTAGAGAGTGTGGTGGGAGATGGGTATCGGCCACGTGGAAGTAGGTCAGCACCAACAACAGCTGAGAGTCAATGAGGCCATACACCTTCACACTCCTGTAGTGGCAGTGACACCAGTACTACTGAAGGTGGGGTTGCTTTCCACATCACAACAGAGCAGGCCATGGGCACGTGGTCTTGGCTGGTCCCATAAAGTGCATGGATCCAGCAGACACCAGTCACCATTAGGAAGCAGTACTGCATATAGCCTTGGGCCTGGTGGTGCCAGTGATACCTCTGGCAGGACCAGTTCCCACGTCCGTGGCCGGAGACGATGAACTGGACACCCTTCCATGTACGGTCCACAGCTGTCCAACATACCCCTGTATAGGGCAGCCACATGGCATGACTGTATGCATACACACACACACACACACACACACACACACACACACACACACACACACACACATATCTATATCACAGGCAGGTCACCTCTAGACACTCACAGCACCTCTGTACAGCCCATGTATTGGATACCCCTCCAAACACATACACATGATGTCATCCATATAACCCAGCCTAGGCCTCTGGCAAAGCCTCACCACACCCTGTGCATATGATGACACCTGTGCTTCATCCCTGTCATCCATACCATTGATGCAGGGACATGCTAATATGGGTCTGATGCACAGGGTGAATATAGTACAGTGTAGCTATGTAATACTATGTAAGGTGCTGTCTGCTTGCATTTGTTATGGGTACACATACATGTGTATGTACCTTATTAGCCAGGATGCATTATTGCTGTTAGTACCACTGACTGAAAGTAGTCTGACATACTGTATTCTGTTTGTGTTCCAGGTGTCTGTAGGCTGTGGTCCTGCAGATATTCCCAAGAGGGAGTATGGCAGTGTGGAAATACACCGACCATGTCATAGGCAAAGTATAGCTTTATGTGTACATGTACCAGGTATGTATGCATGCAACAGTGTGTGAGGGACACTGTTGTCAGGCAGTGTGACTTTGTATACATATCCCCTGTCATAGACAGGTAGCCTTCATACATTTTACCTTAGTGTTGTGTAGTACCACAGGCTCATACATGCAGAACAGGTTACTGCAGAACTGTCAGCAGGTCCCTCAGAAGCATAGCCATTATATTAACTGCAAAAGATTCACCTGTCAACACCTATTGGCCCTGTCATTTCATTCCCATACACTTAATCCTGATGCAGTTGATGAGGGTATGCATGATACTGTCTATGACAGGCTTGTGGTATGTATTCCTGAGTTCACGGGGTGGAACAGGGAGACAAACTGGTATATCCTTTGCATACACCCAGTAAGGACTGACACAGGGGATGTGCACACAGTAACACAAACACAGTTGGCAATAGACAGATTAGTAAACCTACATGTCCACTTTGATGTACTGTAATACTACATGCACATGACATGCCCCACATAGATTATATGCATGGGACATAACACACTACCTCTTCCAGCACATAATGTTCTGAATGCCTTCATGGATGGGGAGATAACGCATCATAAATAGCATGTGGAGTTATGTATTGCTCCTACAACCCTGGACAAGTGATAGTGTAGCAGACATTCTATCAGCATGATGTTTCAGTCAGGTATGATACCTGAGGATGGCATGTGTGTCACTACACTCACTGTGGCCAATTTGGCAACAATATCACATATATGGGCATTGTTAAAGGATACAGACCACATATAGGTTGCAAACATCTGTATATTCCATAGACATCTGTACAGAGGACTGGTATGGCCTGCACGGGATCTGTACTCTTTATCGAATGGCCATTTCACCAAACATGAAATGGCCGAGCACACATTTGCGAAAGTGCTTTTTATCAAAAAGCACTGTCGTGAAAGTGTGCTTAAATAAGGATGAAAATGTGGGGAGATGGCTGTTTTTGAGATTGTAGCACAGTGGGGATAAGGGAATATTCCCTTTTCCCCTCTGTAGTGCGATCTCAGAGTGAGAACATTAAAGTAGGTGAGGTGTGGGGGGTGCAGGGGGCTTGCCCCACTGCGTAAATGTGACTATTGTGTTTTTGTTTTTTTTTGTTTTATAGTTTTTTTTTTAACATGGTTTAGCGAAAGTGCTTTTTCGGTGAAAAGCACTTTCGCTAAAGTGTGTTCGGCTGATGTGGTTTTGATTGTTTGAGCTTTCACTCAGTAATACGAGATCCGGCCTGCACAATGGTTTAACATGCTGCATGTGAGGCAGATGCCGTTACCACACTATATAAAGTAATGCCATCAGGAAGTGGTAAACAGGTGTGGATAGTACACACATCAAAATGGCATCAGCCAAACAGGGTATGATCTTCACCCAAACACACACACACACACACACACACACACACACACACACACACACACACACAGTTGCCATTACTGAAATTAGAACCTCTAGCTATCGAGTTATTACTACTATAGTGTTGCACAGTTATCAGATGCTCCACGGAGCTTACATGATTTCTCCTAGTCCCAAGATAAGGTGAATGACATCAGCAGGCCTAGTAAAGTAAGGTGATGGGAAATTTACAGGATGGTACACAACTCAAAATGGTATCTCTCTCTCTCTCTCACACACACACACACACACACACACACACACACACACACACACACACACACACACACACACACACGCGCACACACACACACGCGCACCCTCACACACTTACTTGCCAGTATTGAGATTAGAACCCCTGCCTATCTAGTTATTTCTACTATAGTGTTATGCAGTTATTTCCTGTGCTACAGAACTCACTAGGCTGACAACTGGTCAAAGGTGCTGATAATGGCACAACTATTACAGGTGCCAGAAAGTTTGCCTTCAGTTTTTCCCTTAGATCTTGCTAGTTCTTTCTCTCTTGCACTTCAAACAGCCTAATAGCTTTGCACTTCAACAGGTTTTTGTATCAATTATTCTAGCACACCTGAGAGCCATCAGAAGTAGTCATTCCTCACGGAATTAGCTCCAGTACTTAGTAGTTATGACCACCCCTCCTGGCATGATTAAAGTGCAGTTTCCTGTGATTTTGCCCATTAACCTGGTGCACTTGGGAATTCTGAGGCACTGTTGCAACTGCCTCATTTACACAGACAACCCTCTCCTCTAAACTCCCAACACTCAGACTTGTGAGAGATACCCCTATATCACAGAATTGGAAGATAGGCACTCTCTAGCGAAGACCGGACTAGCTATTCAAGTGAAGAAGGGTCAACACCTGCACCACACCACATGGAACACACACCCCTCCAGAACACCCACTATTACAGCTCTGACATACAAACAAAAAACACACACCCACCTACACAGAGGCACTCAATAAACATTTACCCAAACAGCAGAGACCACCAAGACAGACACCACTCAACCACCACAGCACAGCACAAGCCACAGGACACATCTTACCTACACAGTGTGCCCCTCATCCTAAGCCTTAAGGCTAACCACCTTGCCTAATACAGTAATCATAGGTGACTAAATAGTGAGGCACACAGGTGTCCCACTCACTATGCTGAGCATGGAGAAGGTAACAGTTGGCTATCTATCAGGTGCGAAAATTGAACACACAACACACTCAGTCAGGTCAGTCCACAACAACTACAAGTATCACTCTGTCATTATCCATGTGTGTGTGAATGACCTGAGATGCACGTCCCTGGACTACATGAAAAGAGACATGGTGGAGCTCTCAGATTATGTGGGCCAGGCAGGTATGACAGTAGCCCTGAGCAGTATACTACTGTCACCCAAAATGATACCGCAGTACAAACAACAAATGATTGACTTTCAACAATTAGCTTAAGTTTCTGGTGTCATTCTCGGGGGATCCAGTATCTGTGTCTTGGAATGACATGATTGACAGAATGCGATGGCTTGCCAGAGATGGCCTGCATCTGTCACCCCTGGGTTTCCAGGTACTGGCTATGTGTCTTGCCACCCCTATAGTGCCTTTTTAGGCGGTATTCCAAATCAGACTGCCACCATAGCAGCTATTCATATATGCAATCTGAGGATCATCCTGCTCAACACTAGACATCTAAATCTTGAGATACAGCTACTCCTCAAAGTGGAGAACCATTGACATTTGTGCTGTAACAGTGACCTGGTTTACAGCAGCAGACAGCACCCCTGCACTACCAGGCTATAACACATTCCACACCTGTTAGCCCGAAAACATGGACCACAGCTCCAAAGGCAGTGGTATTTCCATATTCATAAAAGATATGCACACCTCCAGACTAGTATCCCAGCATAATGCGTCTGTGATATTTCAGGTACAACTGACATTGGGTAATAATGCAATCCAAGTCATAGTCTTCTGTAGGTCCCCATCCATGTCCCTAGACTCTCAATCCACATTCCTCAACACCCTGGAATCTGTCAAGGTCCAACCCAACACTCTCATACTAGGAGACTTTTACTACTCCATCAACTGGGAAAGATACTCAAGCACCAATACACTGGCCCAAAACTTCCTGGAATTCATCAGTTCCGACGACCTGGATCAGCTCATTTTGACACCCAGGAGAGGAAGCAACATCCTTGACCTGTGTTGATTACTAACATATGGGATCATTGCTTGACAACAGTAATCAATCCCTACCTGGTCAGATGCAACCATAAAGTAATCACCATGGAAATCCACATCTCACCTACACCCCCCGCAAACCTTGACAAACTTTGCCAAAGCTGACTATGGACCCCAAAAACAGAGTTAGCTAACTTCATAGCACCCATGCCAATGAAAAATACCTGCATGACTGCCGAATCATACTCAAATGCACTGTACAAACATATACATCAATGCATGGAACTAGCCATACCCAACAGAACCATGACACTCGCATCCAAACACTGGAGGCCAGTCTGGTGGTCCCTTGCCATTAATAAAATGTACAACAGAAGGAAGAAACTGTTGCAGAAAAAGGTGGAGTCACAAAAGTGGTAAAACTCCCTTATTAGCCTCAACAACAACTCAAGATCCCTCATGAAATCATCTAAAGCCAGGTATGACGGCAGAATTGCAGCAGACACTGACAAGAATCACAAAGCCTTTGATAGTTATATCAAGAACCTCCATGGCAATACCCAGAAGTGCTCTGAGTTACTGCACAATGCTACCTCCAATACAGAGCCAACAGATATTGCCAACATTCTTGCCAACACATTCAGTGCCAGCTTTACCCATCTCACCCCCCCAGGGGAACAGTCAGAATGCCAAGCACCCAAGATTACTGCCACCTAGGTTAAACCTGCATTGTCCATGGGGAAGAATATAGCTTCCATGGGACCCAAAATTATCTCTGGCTGTGTTTTACATGAACTACTAAGATATCTGGCACCACATCTGTGTGCCCTGTTCAGTCACAGCCTGACCTCAGGCTTTGTCCCTCCAAATGGTGCACTGCTACAGTGATCCCTCTCCATAAAGGTGTAGCAACTACAGACCCTGGGAATTATCAACACATTAGCCTGACAAGTCTGATATGTACAGCTATGGAGCGCATCATCAGGGACCTGATTGACAAACATATAGGTAATCTCCTAATTCTGGATCCCACACAGTTTGGTTTTGTGAAAGGGAACTCAAGCCTGCACAACTTGGTTGACTTCTTTGAGTCAGACACCAGGGCTGTGTATGACAGTAAGGCATTGCATACAGCCTACATCGATCTAGCCAAGGCTCTTGATGCCATTCCTCAGTCAGGAATTATTGCTGAACCCACCAAACTAGGCATCAACCCCTATATCACTAGGGGGGTTGCAAATTGCATCACAGATAGAGCACGCAGTGTGAAAGTAGTGATCTCCAAGTCAGACTGCCAACCAGTCATGAGTGGAGTCCCACAGGGATCACTCCTGGGTACTCTCCTGTTCAGCTTCTACTTCTCAGGAGTCCAGGCCAACACAAAAGAACTCTGGCTGACCAAGTTCACAGACAGCTGGGAGCCATCATTAAATCAACAAGTGATGCAGACATCCTACAGAAAGGCCTCACTGAGATGACTGACTGCTGTGTAAACAATGGGCTGAAGCTTAACACCACAAAATGCATCATCAGTCCCTTTGGTAAAAACTCAGTTCCTACTAAGTACCACATTGATGGGAGCCCATTAAACACTGTAGGCATTATAAGAGATCTGGGGACACAGGTTGACAGTAACCTCTCCTTTAACCACCACATTGCCACTGTGGTCAGGAAATCCTTCTATTTGGCACATCTCATTACCGATGGTTTTGGATCCAGGAAGAAAGAGGTAATCATCTCTGAACTTTTCCCTCATTAGACCAATCATCACATATAGTGGTCCATTTAGCATGTACTCCACTAGATACCTGCAACAGCTGAAGAGGCCACAGAAGTACCTCACAAAGAGGATCCTAGGCATTAAACACATGTCCTACACAGACAGACTCAAAAGACTTCAGCTATTCTCTATCTCATATTACCTACTTAGTGACTATCTCTGCTTGACTTGCAAAGCCATATCTAACCCAGCTCTTTTAGAAATGCTATATCTAAAGACATCCAACCCCTCTGCACCACACACTGCAGGGACCTCAACCTCATTACCACAATCAACACAACATGCTGGAGGGACAGGTTCCTCACTCAGAAACTGCACATGTCCTGGAAAAGACTTCCCAAACATGTCAAGCAAAGCACCTAGATGACCCTGTTCCAGAGAAATATTGATGAGTGGATGGGTAATATAAAGTTCACCCTAGGGAACACTCCAGTGGCTCTACTTGATAGAGGCACTGGGAGCTAATGCTGGGTGACACACTGGCAGGGCATGTCTGTGGGCTAGGTTTGTAATGGCTCCAGGGCCATTAGCCAAGTAAATGCCTATGAACCTATAAGGAGAGTGACATCAGCATCACTGATAAAGTAGGCCAGTGGGTGTGAAACTCATCAAAATACTTCTTCCTACAGGCATACACACTTACACACCCACTCACACATTTGCCAGATTGAAGAGTAGAACCCCTACCTATCTAGTTATTTGTACTATAGTGTTACACAGTTATTGCACATGCTACAGAGTTTACTGGGCTGACAACTGACCAAAGGTGCTGATAAGGGGAATGCCATCAGCAGGACTGATAAAGTAGGACAGTGGGTTGGCAACTTATCAAAATAGTTCTTCCTAGAAACATACACACTTATACACCCACATTTGCCAGATGTAAGAATAGAGACCTTGCCTATCTAGTTATTTATACTATAATGTTACACGGCTATCATACATGCTACAGAGCTTACTGGGCTGACAACTGACTATAGGTGCTAAGGGGAATGACATCAGCAGGACTGATAAAGTAGGGCAGTGGGTGGGAAACTTTTCAAAATACTTCCTTCTAGAAACATACACACTTACACACACACTTATACACCCACCCACACATTTGCTAGATCTGAGAGTAAACCCCCTGCCTATCTAGTTACTTGCACTACAGTGTTATGAAGTTATCACACACGCTACAGAGCTTATGGGACTGACAACTGGCCAAAGCTGCTGATGATAAGGGGAATGGCATCAGCAGGAGTGATAAAGTAGGGCAGCGAGTGGGAAACTTATCAAAATGCTTATTCTTACAAACATGTACACACACACACACACACTTATTTGCCACATCTGAAATTAGAACCCGTGTCAAGCTAGTAGTTTGTACTATAGTGTCATGCAGTTATCACATGTGCTACGGAGCTTACTGGGCTGCCAACTGGCCAAAGGTGCCAATAAGGGGAATGACATCAGCAGGACTGATAAAGTGGGGCACTGGTAAGTGTTGTGGGTGGGACTGGCCTAAAAATGTTTAATCTACAAACTGTCTCACTCTTGCATACACAACTGTCTCTCTCTCTCACACACACACACACACACACACACACACACACACACACACACACACACACACACACACACACACACACACACACACACACACACACACACACAGTTGCCAGCATTGAGATTATAACCCCTACCTATCTAGTTATTTGTACTACAGTGTTACACAGTTATCACATGCACTACAGAGCTTATAGGGGTGATCGGTGTCCAGTGGTACTTCTAAGGTGAATGACAACAGCAGATCTTGTGAAGTAGGGCAATGTGAAGTGTACTGACTGGGAAAAGACTCCTAATACTTAGACCTACAGAGGCACGCACACACAAGCGCAGGTGATGTGATATTATAAACCCAACCTTAGTACTGTTACACAATGGGGCTCACCTTTTATGCTGGCACATGCAACTGTTTACAACTGGTATGCCACTGTCCATAGCAGGACATCACTGTATGCCATTCAGGGTATCCATGTTTGTGACTCACTCTGTCTGTGTCCCCCTGTGTCTCTCTCTTTATCACTGTCTGTTTCTCAGTGCCCCACATCTATGTGTGTGTATTGTGTGTATGGTTGACATATGTTATCTGTTGCCCATATATATGTGTGTGTGTGTGTGTGTGTGTGTGTGTGTATCTCACACAATAGATGCAGATATATCACATATGGCCCACCTACAGCTAGCTGAGGGTAATCCTGTCTGGTGTGTGTGTGTGTGTGTGTGTGTGTGTGTGTGTGTGTGTGTGTGTGTGTGTGTGTGTGTGTGTGTGTGTGTGTCTGGGGACAATTAAAGTGTACATAGCTGTCTGTATGCACAGACATATATACACAATGCAGTCATATATTTCGATGTGGCTTTCAACATGTCCTGTGATTTAATGTGCAGAAGCATGCCCAGTCTGACTTAATATAGTTAGAGTGGGACTCCATTCCAGCGATAGATGTACTCCCGTCCATAGTTTTGTGTGCTATGGCCATACTTCTCAGGTGTACACAGGACATTCCTCAGGGTATACATTTTGTTTAGAAGGCATTTTCTGACATATCTGTAGTCTGAGACTGCAAGGTATTGTGTCATTACCTAGTGCCAGACATCCTCAGATCATCACAGCGCTTTACCAGAGGAATACTAATTGTATGATGCATACAGCAATATTATGAGGGCAGCTATGTAAATTCTTGCCCAACAAGGCCATTTCTGAGGTATGGCTACAGCCAGTTTAGTATGACACAGCTGTGTGAACAGTCCAGCAACCTTGTAATATACTGGCTGGGGATCTCCTGCTTGTGTGGTGTTTTTCTAACCTGAGATGTGATATCCTTGTGTGGGCATACCTCTCACCTGTACATTTTTTGGCAGGTTGTCCAAGTGTTTGGCTAGAGGTTTCATCCTTTCTATGTAAACTTGTGTTTTTATGGCAATTTAGTTACATATAATTGAAGAGTGATATTACAAAATAGTGACAGACATTACTGTTTCGGACTACATAACCTTCAGGCAATTCCTGATACTGCAAACTCCTCACCCTACCAACTTTCTGAGTATGTAAGGGTGATATCTACAACACATGCCTGTTATTGTGCCTTTGTTCCACTTTTATTTCTGTCCTTGTTCGGATGTCTTGCTGTCAGAGGTTGAGAGTTATGGGTGTGGGTACAGAGTGCATTCAACTGTGCAGGCATGTCCATTATATGTAAAAGCAAACATAAGAAAAAAGGATTATTGAGTGATCACTGGCAGCAGTACCAAAAAGCACTTATATTCACAAAAGCCGTGACACCTCTGCTACACATCCTTCAAGATGTCACTAATATGTGTAGTATATTCCAAATAGCACTGTGACTTCCAGGTATGTCAGTGGCAGAGTAGTGGGTGTAACTGAAGTGCATAACTGTTGGCATGGCAGTTATCCGCACGTGGCCCTGTCAAAGGCATTACTGTACCTAGGGCACTACAAGACGACTGCCAAAAGAACATGCTGGCCAGATCCAGACAGTAGTATTTATTTATTTATTTCCAGTTTGATAACTGGGGAGGTCCACTGGGTTCAAGGAGCCTGTTTTCAGTGGAGGCCCGGGGAGAAAAGCTCCGTATTACACACAGTTAATCATGGAATTATATAATTTTATAAAACAAGCATAAAATAATATGATGAGATATAGCAAATTACAAATGCAAACAAGAAAAAAATAAAAACATAAATGCAATTCATGACATACATACATAGTTAGACAAGCATTTGCATGCAGGTCATAACATACATAGTTGGTTAGAGACCGATTTGCACAGCATATGTTTGCACAGATGTAGCAGGAAAATCAAAACAAAGTAATAACTATCAATTTGTAAAACTTCTATAAGTAGTTGCAAAGACTGATATTTGCAGGTTAGTAGTGAATATAGGTTTTTGCTGAATAGGGGAGGAAATAAAGGTGGAGAGTACAAAGTGTAGTATGTATACATACAATATTATGGTGGAAGCAGAGAGAAGCAGCTGAGCAGTAAATAAGATTCAGTTGTTTATTAGAGAAAGATTCTGGGGTAATCAGAGAGAGACAGATATACAGTGGAGAAAGAGGCTGTAGTTTAGTAGTAAAAGGGGTGTACACACTTCTTAGCTAGTTAGTATCAACTGTTAGTATCAACCTTTTGTATAGGTGGAAGAGAGAAATATTCCAAAATAGAGAGACAGAGTGGAGATAGAAAGCTATGCACAGTATTTACATTATATACATTCAAGGTTTTGAACTTATATTACGTTATATTCAGAGCTGGGCAGCTGTTGCGGAAAACAGCATAATGTGGAAGTACATGTATAGGCAATATTAGTAGGATTATGTAGGAAGAGTGCAATTACATTTCCAATTATGGGAGAGGTAGGAATGGAGCTGGGATATGAAGTGTTCAAAGTTTTTAGTGATTCTTAGCAAGGGTGGGAGAGAATTCCATTTTTTGCTAAGGAGTAGGATAGCAGAAACTGGCCAGTGGGATGTTTTGGTTTGTATGCAGAAAGTAGATTTTGTTAGGCAGATCTTAGGGGGTCTGTATAGAGTGTAAAATGGTAATATATTTGTTAGAGCAGGGCATGCAGTAGGTTTAAAGATTCATTTGTGGGCAGTAGTGAGTTTGAGGTATTCAAGGTAGTTGCGAAGCTCTAGCCAATTTAGCATGTGTGGAGAGGTACAATGGTGGGAGGAGTGTTTGGATTTAGTAGCAAATTTAGAGATTTTGTTGTAACAGATTTCTAGTTTTGAAGAGATGGAGGAAGAAAGATTGGTTAGTAGTGGAGCCCCATACAATAGTGATGGTAGTAAGTAGGTAGTGGCGAGAGTTTGTCTTGTAGAAGGAGAGATAAAGTGCAAGTTTCTGTATAACATACCAAGTTTTAGATGGGTTTTTTAATATTTAGTTGGATATGGGTATCGAATTTCAGGTGTTAATAGTAACCACTAGGATTTTAGCAAAAGGGACAACTTCTGTAGTGGAGTTGGCATGGCTGATGATGTTGAAGGATTGTTTGTCAAGGGGGGGGGTTGAGGAAGAGAATAGTAGTATTTTGGATTTATTTGCATTAAGGGAGAGGTGGTTTTGAAGCATCCAGTTCTCAGTAGTTGTAAATGCAATTTGGGCTTTTGCCTGGAGCTCAGGAAGAGTAAGAGCAGAGCAGACTAAAGTAGAGTCATCTGCATATTGCACTATTTTAGTGTTAGGAACGGCAGCATGGAAATCATTGATAAATACATTAAAGAGCATAGGACCGCGTATGGACCCCTGGGGAACCCCGGTTGGGGTAGGTAGGAAGGTTGAGGTACCAGTTTGCCATTTTACAGCCTGGTATCTGTCTGAGAGATAACTATTAAACCAGGTAGGGGAATTTTGAGAGAGATTGAGATTAGAAATGTGAGTCAGAAGGTGGGTATGGGAGACGGTGTCAAATGCCTTGGATAGATCTAGAAGGACTGTGGATACAATTTCTCCAGAGTCACGAGCATGGTTTACTGTGTCTAAAAAAGAGAGGAGAGCAGTTATTGTACTATGGCCAGGACGGAAGCCATGTTTGGTAGGGGTGAGGAGATGATAATTAATGAGGAAGGACATGGTGGATGCATTTTTCAAGAAATTTTGAGATTGAGGAGAGAATGGCTATTGGTCGGAAGTTTAAGATGATGATGTTGTTCTTGCCTCCTTTGTGGGGGGTAGGATAAAGGCAGAATGCCACAATTTGGGGACATAAGATTCCTGTATGGATCTATTAATAAGAATGCTGATGGGGATGGTGACACCATCTGCAGCAAGCTTTAGAAAGAGAGAGGGGATGTAGTCAGGGGCGATGGAGCATGGCTTAAGTCTGGAGAGAAGCTTTTAGATGGAAGAGTTGGAGGTGGATTTTAGATAAAATGTGAGGGGAGGGTTGGGAGAGGAAGGTTGAGTAAAGGAAAGGGAAGTGGGATTGGGAGTGGAAGGTTGAGTAGGGGATGGGGAAGTGGGATTGAGTGAGGGGGACGAGATGTGATTGGGGAAGGTCTTTGTGAGTTCAGCTATGGAGTTGGTAAAGAAGGTGTTGAATAGGATGGCAATTTCTGTGTCTGTTTTATTGTTATCAGGACAAGGATTGGTTTTGGTACCTTGATGCAGAAGAGAGTTGATGAGTTCCAGAATTTTTGGGGATTTTTTGAATGAGTAGACTATAGTTTAGTGTAATAAGATTCTTTGTCTTTTGTAATATGCTTTTTGGTTAGGTTGCGTAGTTGCTTATATTTAAGAAGGGTATTAGGGTGTTTATTTTGGTTGAAAAGTTTCCAGGTCTTGTCTCTTTGTTGCATAAGTGTTTTAGTGTCTTTAGTTTGCCATGGGGCAGAGTTGGGTTTTATTCGTTTTATTCTAGGTGGGGCTTGGGTGTTTAGGATGTCTAGGAAGGTTGTATTAAAGAAGTATATGGCTTTATCAAGGGGAAGAGTTTATAGATTGTCCCAGTTTGTTATTTGCAGGATTTCAGAGACTATAGAAGAGTTAAAGTTTGTAAGATTACAAGTGTGGGTATATTGGTGCTGGTGAGGGGAGGAATGGGTTGCTCGGTGAATGAAGGCAGGGAGATGGTCACTCAAGGTGTCAGGTAAGATACCAGAGTGTGAAATCTTGTTAGGGTGAGAGACTAAGATCTAGTCTAGTGTGGATCCTGGGGGGTTGTTCCTATTAAGTCTGGTAATGCTATTTGTTAATTGAGTGAAATTAAATAGATTGATAGATAAGGAGAAATTATTGTTGTGAACATTGACTGGAATAGAATTAACATCACCTAATATATATGTCTTAAGTTTAACATTAAACTTAAAACAGCACACCACTGAATACACCAGATGAATGCTACCTGTCATCCAGTTTAAAAAACACTTAGAAGTAAAATCAAGTTGGAGGTTGCAGGAGCAAAACAGGTCCAAAAAATGAAGAGTATCTCAAGACCAACTATATAAAAAGAATGAATACTTATTTGAAGATGAGCGCTTTCACTGTTAACACAGCTTCTTCAGATCTAAGTTAAAATAAATAAAAACTTAAAATGGTTCTTTTATATGATCACCTCTAGTGGTCAAACAGGTAATTACAATAAAGAAAACATAAACTGATTCTTTTGTATGATCACCTCTAGTGGTCAAACAAATAATTACAATGAGGATACATATAATGAATAACAAATTGGATATACATCATAAAATCACAATAGGCTTGCCACCCCTCCATTTTTTTTCCGGACTATCAGGAAATCAAACTGATTCTCCAGTAGTCCGGAAAACACTGTACAAACTCCGGTATTCTGTTTCAAAAAGGAAACAGACTATCGGAGTTTGTAAATCGGCTGATTTACTATGCTTTTTTTACAGAAAAGCATAGTAACTCAGCCAAACGCAGGCGGCGGGAACGAAAAAAGAGGGCATTCCCGTTGAGTGATGCTGTCGTGACATCACAAAATAGGCGGTATGTTGGCGGGAGAGGGGGTGGGGTGGGCAGGGTTACTTGTGACGCGAGGGGCGTGGCTTTGCTCCGGTTTTAGCCGTGAACGAAGGTGGAAACCCTATCACAAATCAAATAGATATTAAATGCTCAAACAATGCCTGTCCTGAAGATACAGAAAATCCCAGTCAACTACATTTCCAAATGAAATGACATGAAACATATATATATGACCTATATGAGAAATATCATGAATAAAAGTGAGTGTTGAAGGGGGGGGGGGAGCTAAAAGCTAAATTCTCTAGTGGTCAAACAAGTAATTACAATGAAAAGAACATAAACTGGTTCTATTGTATGATCACCTCTAGTGGTGATCATACAATAAGGATACAAAAAATCCTAGTCAACTACATTTCCAAATGGAATGACATGAAAAATATCGGACCTGTGTGAGAAATGTCACATAATACTCACTTTCATTTATGACATTTCTCACATAGGTCTGATATTTTTCATGTCATTCCATTTGGAAATGTAGTTGACTAGGATTTTTTGTATCCTTAGGATAGGTATTGTTTGTGCATTTAATATTCATTTGATTTGTGATTTCAGGACATATATTTTGTATATTCAACTGGTTATTCATCACATGCATTCTTATTGTATTTACTTGTTTGACCACTAGAGGTGATCATACAATAGGACCAGTTTATGTTCTTTTCATTGTAATTACTTGTTTGACCACTAGATAATTTAGCTTTTTTCTCCCCCCCCCCCCCTTCAACACTCACTTTTATTCATGATATTTCTCATATAGGTCATATATATATATTTTTCATGTCATTTCATTTGGAAATGTAGTTGACTGGGATTTTCTGTATCTTCAGGACAGGCATTGTTTGAGCATTTAATATATATTTGATTTGTGATTTTATGATGTATATCCAATTTGTTATTCATTATATGTATCCTCATTGTAATTATTTGTTTGACCACTAGAGGTGATCATACAAAAGAATCAGTTTATGTTTTCTTTATTGTAATTACCTGTTTGACCACTAGAGGTGATCATATAAAAGAACCATTTTAAGTTTTTATTTATTTTAACATAGATCTGAAGAAGCTGTGTTAACAGTGAAAGCGCTCATCTTCAAATAAATATTCATTCTTTTTATATAGTTGGTCTTGAGATACTCTTCATTTTTTGGACCTGTTTTGCTCTTGCAACCTCCAACTTGATTTTACTTTTAAGTTTAACATTAGTTGAGGCCCATAGTAGAATGTTTTCTAGAGTGGAGGTATTATTTCCAGGGGGGATATAGATGGCTGTAACACAAATACTTTTAAAGTTATTCATTTTGAGTATTCCTATGACTATTTCAGTGTTGTTAAACTGTGGAATCATGTTCTGGTAAGGGCTAAGGTTCAGTAGGCCAGTATAAATTAAGGCTACACCTCCTCCATTTTTGTTTTGACGGTCACATCTGAGTGCTTGAAAGCCAGGGCGTAAGATGTCAGTGTCAGTGTCAGTAATGTTGGGTTTTAGCCATGTCTCTGAGACTGCTACTATATCTGGAAGAGTCTGGTTTAGCCAAGCATGGAAGAGTGCTATTTTGTTTTTTACACTTTGGGCATTAATGGTAAATAGCTTGAGGTATTTATGGTTGGTAGTGTTAGGTGAGGCAGGGGGAGTGAGATTAGTACTAGTCTTAGGCCCGGGGTTGGGGTGAATGTCTCCTGCTAGGAAAAGCCAGTTAGAGGAAGAAGGGAGCAGGACCTTTGAATTGCTACTAGTAGTTTGTGGGAAGAACACTTTTTTGCTTGGGGTGTATGATACTTAACTGAGTAGGCTAGAAGCTTTAGTTTAAAATAGTGAAGTGGGTTTGACTGAATTAGACAGGGTGATATGTTGTGAAAATGGGATGTGAAGGGGTGGGGATGGGGGAGGGCAGTAGAGGTGGGGGGGAAAGGAGGGGGGAATAGTTTGTAATAGGAATAGGAGGTAGCATTACAGACAGTTATTAGGAGCAGAATGCTTATAGAGGAGATGAGAAGAGTCTATGGCCATGGAGATGTCATAATTGATAGGAGTAAGTTAAGTTTAAAGGTAGTAGTAGGAAATTAGGGGGAGTGTTTAAGAGAAAGGGGGGAGTATGGCTGTGAGTTAAGAGAAAGGGAGATAAGTATGGCTATAAGAACAGGAAGGTAAAAGGTTGAGAAGGGGAAGGGATTAGTTACATGATGAGTGCTGGGAGGGGGAGGAGTAGAAATGGGATTGGTCAGAAGGGAAGCGAAGGAAAAACAGGGTTAGGATAAATGTAAGTGTACTGGGGGTGGGTGGGAATTGGGAATAGGATAGGGGAGCAGAGTGAGCCTGCAGGGTGAACGAAGTGGGGCAGACCTGAAGGAGGAAAGACACAGCAGGATGGTGAGAAAAAGCAATCAGTATAGTAGAATGTAAGTACAGGGGAAGGTAAGTAAGGGTGGTAGAGGCAGGGTTATGTGGATGTTGTAAGAAAAGGAAAATAGAGAGGCTTTAGGAAGAAAAGGACTAGTATATGTGAGATGAAAAAGAGAAGAGTGAGATACTATGGAGTATTAATTATAGTAAGCAGTAAAAAAGTGAGAGAAGAAATTAGAGCTGGGTAAAGACTACCATCTAGTAGTCAAAAAGTACAGTTTTGTACCTACCATAAATGTAGATGTTCGAAGATCCACATTGCTGCAGTCCTTACATATGGGTAGTCCGCTGTCCTCGGTCGGCCCGAATACCAAAGTATTAGGCTGACGTCGGTCAAGGCGCTTAAAACTGACATCAGGACGTCAGGGTACAAAAGCGCATGACCGACGTCATTTCCTCAGTCTTTTCTTGCCCCAGATGTCAGAAGGCCCTAACAAGACAGGCCAAAGCCAAAAACCAGCAAAACCCAACCAACCACCCGTGCACTAACCATATTTACAATATGTACAACACAAACCACACCACCACCTTCAACAACAGAGGGCAAGGAGGGAGGGTAAATTGGACTGCAGCAATGTGGATCTTCGAACATCTACATTTATGGTAGGTACAAAACTGTACTATGTTCTTCATCTCACATTGCTGCAGTCCTTACATATGGGTAGAATCCCAAAGCAGAGGTAAGGGAGGATGGCAAAACTATAAAGCATTAGGAGCTGCCAACATGCCTTGTAAAATTGCAGTTGCAAATCCAGCCCTAGATTTGGAGTAAAGTGGAAGGTGGTAATGCTTAGAGAAAGTATGCACTGAACTCCAAGTAGCTGCTTCCAAAATATCTTTAGTAGCCACCCCCCTTAAAAAAGCTGTAGAAGTGGCAGTAGCCCTAGTGGAATGAGGCCTAATCCCAGCTGGAATCTCCTTACCATGATGGGAATAACAGAAAGCAATACAAAACCAATCCACTTAGAAATAGTTTGTTTTGAAACAGGTTTGCCCTGAGAACCCAAAGCAAAAGAAACAAACAACTGCTGAGACTGCCTGAACCCTTTAGTTCTGCTCAAATAATATCGCAACTGTCTGTGAATATCCAAAGTGTGCAAAATCTTTTCCCCTTTATTTTGGGGGTTTGCATAAAAGTAGGCAAATGAATAGTTTGGTTTAAAGCCACACTAGAAACCACTTTAGGCATAAAAGAAGGGTTAGTACGCAAAGACACCCTATCCTTGTGGAAAATTAAGAAAGGCTCAACTGCCATAAGGGCCTGTAATTCAGAAACCCTTCTCGCAGAGGTAATGGCCAACAAAAGCAGTCTTCCAAGATAAATATTTCAACTCTGCCGATGCTGCAGGCTCAAAAGGTTGTAGAGTGAGTTTCTCCAACACAAAATTGAGATCCCAAGCAGGAGTAGGAGCTCTACGTGGGGTCTTATATTCTTTGCCCCTCTAAGGAATTGCTTAAACAAAGGCTGAGAAAATAATGGTGGGTCACAGTCATAGTGAGCAGAGATTGCTGCAGCATGAACCTTTATAGAGGAGAAGGACAAACCTTTGTCCAATAACTCAGTAAGGTATTGAAGCCACACTTAAATTAGGTTTAGAAACATCAAAGTCCTTTGCTGTACTCCAAAATAAAAATCTCCTCCATTTATCTGCGTAAACTTTCCTTGTACTAGGCCTTCTGGCCTCCAAAATAACATTCAAAACTTGTTGTGGAAGCTGAGACCCTCCAGGGTTTAAACCAGAATATGCCAGGCTGTCAGATGTAGAGAATGAAGTTTGACATTGAGTAAATGACCGTTCTCCTGAGACAGCAGGTGAGGAATCGAAGGCAAAGGCCATGGAGGCTCCTGTACCAGACTTCTCAGTAATGGGTACCAGTGCTGTCGAGGCCAATCTGGAGCTATTAAAATCATGTTTGGCTTGTCCTGTCTGACCTTCAGCAGTACCTTTGGGAGGAGAGGCAGAGGTGGAAAGGCATACACGTGAAGATTGCTCCAATTGAATGAGAGAGCATCTACTTTCCAAGCTGAGGGATGAAACCTTTTTGTGCAAAACTTTGGCAGCTGGTAATTTAGTGGAGAAGCGAACAGATCTATGTCTGGAGTTCCCCATAACACTGTCAACCTCTGGAATACATGAGGATCCAATTTCCACTCATGGGGATCCATAATTTATCTGCTCAACACATCTGCTAAGGAGTTCTGTGCTCCTGGCAGAAACCTTGCCTGAAGATTTAGCTGTAAACTGAGAGCAGTCTCCCACAAAATCATTGCTTGTCTGCATAGAGGATAAGAATGCGTTCCCCCTTGCTTGTTGATGTACCACATGACAGTTGTGTTGTCTGTTTGAATCAACACCTGCCCTGGAAGAAGTAAATCCTTGAAAGCTATCAATGCAAATTGGACTGCTAACATCTCCTTCAAGTTGATATGTAGATGTTGAAGTCCGGCAGGCCACGTGTCTTGTATCCATTTTCCATTTAGATGAGCTCCCCAAGCTTTGTCTGAGGCATCTGTCGTTAAAATCTGACTCGCCTCTGGCCGGGTCACAGAGAGTCCCTTGTTTAGGTGACATTCCTGAGCCCACCACAAAAATTCCTTTTGAATGCAAGGTATTATTTGAATGACAGTGTCCAAATCTTGGCAGTGCTGTGTCCATACATTCTTGAGATACCATTGTAGCTTCCTCATATGCAGTTTGGCATTGGGAAGTACCAGAATACAAGATGCCATGAACCCCAAGGCTTGAAGGACTGTCCTTGCAGTCAGCCTGGACTGATAAGACAACTGGTGGAAGTAAAGAGAAAGATTCTTTTGTTTGTCCGGGGTCAAAAAGGCCATCTGGGATGCTGTATTCAGTCTCACACCCAGAAAGCACATGTCCTGAGAGGGTACTAGAATGGACTTTATTTCGTTCACAGAATACCCCAGGCATCTTAACACTGCCATCACATACTGTAAATAATGAAGAAGTTCGTCCTTTTCTTGGGCCAGTATCAGGCAATCGTCCAAATAAGGATAGATCTGTATTCCTCTTAGCCTGAAGAAAGCTACCACTGGAGCCAGAACCTTCGTGAACACTCTGGGCGCAGTAGATAAGCCAAAGGGCAATGCAGAGAACTGATAATGTGAAGTCCCAGCCCGAAAACGCAGATACTTCCTGCAACTGGGCCTGATAGGAACATGAAGGTAAGCCTCTTTGAGATCCAGAGTCACCATCCAGTGATCTTTGCCCAGCAGAGGTAAAAGCTGTTGTAACGTTAACATTTTGAACTTGGGAATGTCCAGATATGTGTTGAGGATGGATAAATCCAAAATTGGTCTCCACGTGTTTCCTTTCTTTGGTACTAGAAACAGGCGAGAATAAAATCCTAAGCCCACTTCTGGCAGAGGAACCGTTTGTATGGCCCCTATTTGAAGTAGTAGAGAAATTTGTTTGCGAGCCTCTAGTCTTTGCTGAGGAGGAACGTCCGGCATGCCTTTGAAAGGAGGCAAGGTATGGAAATAAAACTTGTAACCCTGGTGTATGATATCCAATACCCATTTGTCTTGGGTAAACAACATCCAACTTTCCTTGAAGAGTGCTAACCTTCCTCCCAAAGGTGCTGCCAGGCAAGAAGGATCTGGCAGCTGAAAAAGTAGGTCATTGGGCCTGTTTACGAAAGGACTGGCCCCTGCCCTCACCCGAAGATTGTGCAGGTGAACTCCCTGTTCTAGGCCTGAAAGAACTCTGAGCTCTGCCCCTACCACGTCTAGATCTACCCCTAGACTGAGAATCATAAGAAGGATACGTCCACCCCTTAGCAGGCCAATTCCTACTAAACTTCGGAGGCTGAACTTGCAAAAAATCCTTAACAGCCTGCATAGACTTAGCCTTGTCTTCCATTTTCTTCAAGACTGATTCCACAGGTGAACCAAACAACACATCAGACTGCAAAGGAGCATCCAAAATCCTTGTCTTAACCTGGTCAGATAAATTCTGATCCTTTAACCAGGCGTGCCTGCGAAGAACTGAGCCAGTGGCAGCCACCCTAGACGAGGCCTGCACAGCATCAAAACCACACTGTAATGAATGCTTACCCACTTGTTCAGAGACATGCACCAAATCTTGCAACTCTTTACACTCAATGCCTTCCGCCAGAGCATCCACCTTAGACTTCAATTGAGAAAGAAGAAAGTTTTGATATTTCAACATATGAAACTGGCAATTCAAAGCCCTCATAGCTAAGGTAGAAGATGTATAGACCTTCTTTCCCCATCTATCCAAAGCTCTGGCTTCTTTATCTAGAGGAACCGGATTTTTTACAACAGAGGCCTTGACACCCTTAGGTCCCTGACTAATAGTTTCTGGGTCTGCCCTAGGACTCTTATAAAGATATTTATGAGCCTCAGGCACCCTGTAATACCTTACCGGTTTAACAGGAGCAGGAGGCAGAGAATCAGGATTAAGTGAAGCCTCTGCAAACACATCTTCCACAACATCCAGAACAGGGGGTATAGCCAAGGGCCTATGCTGGGGTAACAGCAAAAACTCCCTAAGCCTTTTCCTAGAATCAGAGAAGTCCTGACCTTCCCACTTAAAATGTTCCCTCATAGAATGAAGTGTCTCTGAAAAAGAAAAATCCTCTGGAGGAGAAGCAGAAGGAGTGGAATCATCTGCATCAGAATCAGAATAAGGAGAATACTCCTGCAAGTCTTCAGCTGAAGACTCTGAAATATCCGAAGCCTGCTCAAAACTTCCCAACTCTGGCTCCACCCTAGGCCTCTTATCAGGAGGGGGCATAGAACCTCTAATCAGAGTAATTAAATCTTCTGCCATTTTAAGCATGTGCTTCTTAGGCACAGACCCTGCTGAACTAGGAGTGACACCAACAGAAGCTGAAACTGGCCTGCCTCTGGGAGAAGCCTTGGAAACAGAAGGAGAAGGCCTAACCACCCTAGGAAGGGAGGGGAGTACAGTAACTTGGGAAGCCCCTTCAGCCTGACCTGCCTCCTGAGAGACCACCTCCTGCAAAATCAAAGTCTCCCCCTGAGACTCCAGAGAAGTCTCTGTCAGAACCACCGGTTCCACTGAAGCCTCTAAAGAACCGGCGTCCGGAACGGACGACTCATCTTGCCTGGGTTTAACTGTTTTGTCTTTGCGCTTCTTCGCAGAAGCGGGCACCGGAGAATCCGACGGCATATTATAATTGCACCGCTTCCCAAAGACCAGCCTAGCACAATCCAACCTTCGCTTAATAGTGCGTTTATTGAACCTAGCACAAAAGCGACACCCAACAACGTTGTGCTCAGGCCCCAAACAAGGAATACACAAAGAATGATAATCCCTATGCGGTATCTGTTTCCCACAAGAAATACAGTTATTCACTTTTTCTGACATCCGGTAAAACACTGAGGCAAGAAAAAACCAAAATAATCCCCAATGGGGTACTTAGCCAACTTGGATTCGGTCTGAAACTCCGAATTCGAAAAATTTCAGAACGCCGAACGGCACTTGCAACGCTGCTTCTGCATCGGACCATGCGGCAAAAAAGACTGGGGAAATGACGTCGGTCATGCGCTTTTGTACCCTGACGTCCTGATGTCAGTTTTAAGCGCCTTGACCGACGTCAGCCTAATACTTTGGTATTCGGGCCGACCGAGGACAGCAGACTACCCATATGTAAGGACTGCAGCAATGTGAGATGAAGAACATCCTGAAAATACATAAAGTGGCAGCCACAGTAGAAGGCTGGAGGTAAGAAAAAGAGCTCAGAAGTGAAAGCTTGAAGGAGAGAAAGGCTATAATAACATGGGTAAGGGGGAGTTCAGAGTAGAGCAAAGCAAAGCAGAGGGGGTATGGCTGCTGGCTGTTCTGGCGGGTTAATACTAGACACCTAGCAAGTTATACAACAATATCACATAGATGTAGAGGGAGGTAGAACCTCATTTAACATACTTTCTTGTATCGTGGAGTTCAGTTCAGGGAATACCTTGGTTTTCCAGGTGGGAGTTAGACAAACAGGGTAAGGTAGGTGAGTTTGGTAGGTCTTGGATGTCCAGCAGGGCATGACTGGTAGCAGAAAGATTAGGTAAAAGTAGTTTGAACAGAGAGTGAATAGGACGACAGAGGCCAGGGATGCTCAGCAGCCACATGCAGTGTAGGGGATTTAACCACACATACACATAGCTCATTGACCCCTGCATATTATGGACAGGCAACATGTTTTTTTATGTATAGGTACAGCTTTGCAAATGTGTGCTATACTGCTATTTCCCCTGCAAGCATGCATGTTACTGCATTTGTGTGGGTATATGGGGGGCACACCTGTCAACTGTAGACATTTGCACAGACTGTGCTGATATTTGCTTTACATTTTGGCTCCATTTACCATACTATTGTGCCCTGTCTTGGGGACAAGAGGCATATATGTAAAGGACCCAGGTCAGATTGTACTGGGATACATTTGAGTTTCAGACTCCTTACCCTTCATAGCCTTACTGCAACTGCAGGTCTTGATGTGTTATCACTGTGTGAGTGTAGTGGGGTAATTCAACATTGCCACCATTTGTGTGCCTTTACCAGACATTTCTCTGTTGTTTTCTACAGCTAACTTGCTCTGTGGGTGTGAGGGGTAGTTATAAGACCCCCACCCTGACATCCATGCCTGTGACCTATGACCCCCCAGTTAGTTGTCCCCACACACATACTGCAGTGGGATTTGCCACCTTGGCTACTACTGCATAGTGTGTGGAGGCCAGTTTTGGCCAGACATTTCCTGGTGTCCCACATAGCTGTCAGTTGTGTGCTGCTTTCCCAGTAGGCCACCCCATTCCCTTGCATGTATGCTGCATTACCATATATATGCTAGCAAAACATACTAATCCATTCATTTATTGTTAAGAAGACTGACTTACTTTGTGTTTGGGGCAGTTGTGAGGGTGGTGCTTGAGGGCCGCCTATGTTGGATGCACACAGTACACTGCCTATACATGGTAAGTTACAGGTAATGTGATGTGTATGTCATCCATTTTACTGTGTGTGCAAATAAGAGAGAGGTGTCAGTCCCTGGGGCTCCTACAGTGTCAGTGTGTGTGTGCTATGAATTGCCTCTTTGCCAAGGCCTGAGCATTCTGGGCATGCCTCCACCTGCCTACTGGACCAGGCTCAGGGGTCTCCTTCTGTGAATCCCTCTGTGCCTGTGGGGACCTTGGCAATGGTGGTGGGCTGTGTGGCCCTTCCCTGTGCTGTTCCTGCTGCAGCTGTTTCCACAGGATCATATTGTGTAGCATGGCATGTACTATGAACATGTGTGCACATGTGACTGGAGAGTACTGCAAGGTTCCACAAGATATGTCAAGGCAGTGGAACCATGACTTGAGCATCCCAAACACATGGTCTATAATGATCCTGGTTTGTGCGTGTACCTCATTATGGCATTCTTGTGTGGGTGTGTGTGGATTTCTGATGGGTGTCATCATCCATGGCTCCAGTGCATAGCCAGCATCCCCCACCAGATGGCCATATGGGATACCCCCACTGGCAAATGTCTGGTACAGTTGTGATGAATGCCAGATGTGGGAGTCATGATAACTTTCAGGACTGCCAACACACACATTCATGATGCCCTGGGCATTGCACACAACCTAGCAGTTGATGGAAGGGTATCACTTGCAGTTTATGTAGACCCTACCCTGTTCACTGGGTGGTGCTTTGATGCGGATGTGTGTGCAGTCTATGGCACCCAGTACCTCCGGGTATTCTGCTACACGGTGGAAGGGATGCATATTGCTGGTCCTCTCCTCACGGGTGTTGAAGTAAATGTGCTCACCGGCATGTGGTAGCATGGCATCCAGGAACTGGTGGAGTACCCTGGATGCAGATGCCTGTGAGACCCCCATGAATGTCCCCATGTAGGTCTTTGGAAAGTACCTGTAGCTAGAATTCTTAAGGCTACACATACCTTGGTATCCACTGGGATGGGTTCCCATCTGTTCGTTCTAGGTCTGAGTTGAGGCAAGCAGAGCTCGGTGATTTGTGGAAGTATGTCTCTGTCCACCCTGTGCTCTACTATCTCCAGATCATGTAGCCTCTGGTAAGTTACCCTGGGTCTGAACACTCTTTCTCCTCCTCCTTGGTCTGTGGCGGTTGTCAGCATTATCCTCCTCTCCGCCGTCAGCCTCTAGCACATACTGATGGATCAAAACAATGGCAGCCCCTTACATTTTTTCCAGTTAAAATTCCCCCACGTGTACACCAGTGGTGCAGAGTTTATGGGAAAATCCAGCCTGTGAGGTGTTTCCATACTTTATACTGTTGTACTGCAGATACTGCCTGTATGATTGGCTGACTATGATACATTCCACCCGCCAGCTATGTTTGTAATTGATTGCTTGAATTCTGCTATTTTCCTGTTTTTTTTTTTTTTTTTTTCTTCCCATTTTTTATTTGACATTTGTTAACCGGGCTAGTCTAAAGTAGAGGCCCGGGGAGAAAAGCTCCAGTGGCAACAAATAAAAATTGAAATTAAAAATCAATATTAATACATAGTAAATGAAAGGATTTCAATAGAAGATTACTAAAAATACAGGAAGTAATAAGAATACTAAAAAATACAGGAAGTAATAAAAAAGTAAAGTAGGTATTTACAATAGTAAAGGTGACAATATGTACATTATAATTCATTATGCAGTGTGATTCATGTGGACTATCAGCGCATCAAACAGGATAGAGACTTTCAGAGCATCAAGCAGGATAGATTACACCAGTATGTTGAATTCTGTTCAGCAGTTACAGTCCTGCTTCAAGGAATGTGAATTAAGTAGTGGTTCAAGAGGAGAAAATATCTGTAGTGAAGCAGAAGGTTAATCAGGGTTGCTACAGGGGCATAACCGATGTGTTTTGAGGTGTCATCTGAGGTTTTGTTTAAAGAGAGGCAGTGAAGAAATTAAAGTTAGTTCATTAGGCAGTAGGTTCCAGTTTTTTCCCACAGAGTTGGAAAACAGAGAAACTCCAGCCATGTTGTTTATGCTAACAAGAAGTTTGCTGGAAGAGCGTAGAGAATTTAAATTTTTGTAGGGAATTATGACATTGGAGAGTATAGGAGTGCTGTTAGGTTTATAAAATATCTTGTTGGGAGACTTTCAGTTGGTTTTGAAATTCAAGCCAGCCTAGCTGCATTAGATTCAGACAGTGGTGAGTTCTAAAGGGATTGCCGGTGGCAAATCTGGCGATGTTATTATAGGAGTTAGTTAGTTTGATAAGATTATTTTTCTTTAGTATATATGGGTAAGGCATACAGAAGAGTTGAAATTAAATGGGAGTGTGCAATCTTAGTTCTGGCTATTGGCGTTAGGAAAGGTTTAATTCTATATAAGGAGCCTATTTTTCTGTTGACAGTTTTTATGATGTTATTTATGTGGCTGTCAAATGTAAGGTTATTGTCAATAGTAATTCCTAACAATTTAGTGGTAGAGTCATGGAATATAATTGTGTCATTATTGGAGATGACAGAGAAATCTATGGGGGAGGACTTACTGGTAGGTGTAAAGAGAAGGAGCTTAGTTTTTTTAGCATTGAGAAGGAGGCAACATTTTGTGAACCATGATTCAACTATGTTAAATACATTCTGTGTTAGAGAATGTAGATCAGATGGGGAGTTTGCTGAACATACTAGTGTAGAATCATCTGCATATTGAATGCAGGTGGCTTGTGGAATAGCTACATGGAGGTCATTGATAAACAGTGAGAAAAAAAGTGGACCTAGAATAGAGCCCTGAGGGACTCCGAGGGTGACTGGCAGAAGGGATGATATATTATTTTCCCAGAGAACTTCCTGTTGCCTATTGGTAAGGTAGGACTTGAGCCATTTAACTGCCAGACAGTCAAGGGAAAGGGATTCAAGAATGTTGATAAGAAGGGCATGGTTTACCATGTCAAACACTTTTGACAGGTCAATAAAGAGTGCAGAAGAGAGGTTGTTTTTATTATGATTTCTATTGATGGCTTCTGTAAAGGATAATAGGGCAGTTGTGGTGCTATTGGATGGCGTAAAGCCATGCTGGCAGTTTGCTATGATGTTATGTTGAGATAAATGGTTTAATAGTTGTTGGTGAATGCATTTTTCCATAATTTTTGTTAAGGGTGATAATAGAGCTATTGGCCGGTAGTTAGAATAATCATTTAAGGTACCCCCTTTGTGTAGGGGGATAATATGGGAGATTTTCCAGATATCTGGAATGATTCATTCTTTAATGGTTCCATTTATGAGGATGGATATGGGATAAGATATTACTTTGGCTGCTTTTTGCAGGTATTCAGATGGTAGCTGGTTAGCAGAATGAGTACAAGGTTTAAGTTTTTGGATGAATTTGTAGATGAGAGTGGTTGAGATGGGTTGCAGATGGAATGTTGGTAGAGTGCCAGGTATGGTGGTGGGGAGGCTTGAGTTGTCAGGGACTAGTTGACTGGCTAGTGATTGTATGGTCTCTGTGAAGAAGGTATTGAAGGTATTTGCAGTTTGGTGGGGGGTATTTTGTTTGGCCTGAGACGGGGTAAGTGTATGCGAGTGGCCTGGGAACAAGAGTTTATTTATACTAAAACCAGAACTTCTGGGGATTGTTTTGGTGATTTTGCTGTAGTTTACAGTAGTAGTTCTTTTTGTCTGTAAGTATTGCCTTTTTTGTACTATTTCTCAACTGCCTAAAAGTTTGTTAATCTGAGATATTTTTGTTAGCTCTCCATTTAGCCCAAGACTTGTTCCTAAGTAAAATTTTCTGTCTGGTTTCTTTAAAAAGCCAGGGGACAGGTTTGGACTTCATTCTAATGGACCGTTTGGGTGCGTGCTTATCAAGGATCGATAAGAATTTAGAGTTTAGGTATTTAACAGCTTCTTCAAGTGGTAGAGTTTTTAAAGGGTTCCAGTCACAGGCTCTAAGTTCATTCTGGAATAGTACTGGTTTAAAGTGTTGGTACGTGCAATCCAATATGTGGGGGGGGGGGGTAGAGATATAATTTGTTTGCCTTAGGATGTAGGTCAAAGAATGATCGCTTACATCGTCTGGCAGAGTTCCTACCTTGTAAGCTTGTTTCTGTTTATTTATAAGTATCCAGTCTAAGGTGCTCTCTTTCTTATTTGGTTTATTGATTCTAGTTGTGGAGGTGATAGTTTGACTAAAGCCGTGAAGGTTGATATGTGAGGTAGGATTATCAGTGTTAACAACTTTCCAGTCAGTATTAAAATCACCAAGTATTATTGTTTCTTGGGGGTAAGTTGAGGACACCCAGCTTAGAATATCCTCTATAGTATTGATATTATTACTGGGGGGGGGGGGTAGGTAGATACAGATGATATATAAAGATTTATTTTGGTTGATTTGAAATCTGGTGATAAGGACGTCTGCCTTACTATGCTGAGGTGGGTTATATGGTAAAGTGGAGATTTGAAGTCCATCTTTGAAAAGAACTGCTACTCCCCCCACCCTTGCTTTTTATTTGGTCTTGTCTTAATATATTATATCCTTGGGGGATGATTTCATTGTCTTTGGTGTCTGGTTTTAACCACATTTCTGTCAGGCAGAAGATGTCAAAGCAGTGAATTTCTAGAAGGGCGTGGAGATGGGCTACTTTGTTACTAATACTGCGGATATTTAGGTGTCCTATTAAAAAAGAGTAAGGGAGTTTAGGGTGGGTTATTTGGGTAGCAGGATTGGTAGGGCCAGGGTTAGGGTGGATGTCACTGTCTTTTAAGGAGGGATTACTTAGTTTAATTGTAGAAGTATTTATAAAATTGGTTTGATATTTTACTTTCTTTACTGTGGGTTTATTGTATTTAATGTGGGAGAGTGTATGGTATTTAGGTAGCAGATAGGTGGGAACGGAAGTGATATTAGTTTAAATATTAGGGAGTATGGGAGTATGTATTGCTGTTTGTTTTAGAGAGTAAAATGGTAATAGTACAGTTTTTCAAAGGAGGTGATGAGGTAGGTAGAGGTGAGGGCAATTGAAATTAAAGCTATGAGTATTGATTTGGTTATTTTAGTTTTTACTACTAAAGGCATCTTGTTGAGATATGTATAAGAAGTTTTAGGAGTTAAGTCTAAAATTAAAAAAGGTGGTATTGGATAAGAAGAGCGTTTAGAGAGGGGAACTAATACTTGTTAGCTAGAAGGAAAGGGATATAGTAAAATACTTGGGTTATTGTCACTGATAGAAAAATGATATATGGGTGTGGTTAATTTTGTGAGAAGGATGGTGAATGGGATTGGTTGGATGGGAGAGAGGGTATGGTTGAAGAAGTATAAGTTTACGACCACTGGGGTGGTTGGGAATTGGGGGTAGGGTAGGGGAGCGGAGTGAGGGCGAACGGAGTGGGTCACAGCTGAGAGAGGCTGAGGGGCAATCAGTTATACAGTGAGACTGTGTTCTACAAGCTTGGAGTATGTAAGAGGCACTTTCTTTATTTACTTAACATAAGACATAAGAGGGTGAGCTTTTAGTATAGATGGGTAGGGGAAGAGGTAAAATTAAAGAGTTCTATAGCAGGAAAAGTAAGGTTATTTAGAGAGTTAATTAAATAGTTCTATAACTGTAGTAGTAAGTGGTAATAGAATAAGCTGTCTGGTTTATTTATATTTAAGGCTAACAAGGTTAAATTCCTTTTTACAATCATTCATGGGGTTGGGGGTAATTACCTGAAGTAAGAGTACTAACAGGGGTAACTGAGAGAGGCTCATACACAGGGCTAGAGGAGTTTGGCTGGCAGTAAGAAACAGCTTTACATGCCTTGAGTTCTGCTGCCCTCTAGTGGTATATATAGGAAATTGCATGAGATTCACTAGTATAGGAGGTAAAGGAGGAAAAAAGTAGGATATTAATAGATGGTCTTTGGGGTAGGTCCGCGGGTGTGCTGGCCCTTACGATTAGTACAACTTTAAAGCACTCACAATTTTAGTTAAATAGTTAAAATGACTGTAGGTTGTCATCTACACTGTGAGGCTGAGCAAGGAGAAACTAGGTAGTCCACGTAGGATTTTCCAGTTGGATATTCCCTCCTGTTCAGATAGGATTTCTTTGCCTTGCTAGGTTGATGAATAGGGGGCAGCCTGTATCTCAAGCACAAGACTGAAATGCTGAAAAAGAGACAGAAAATAAGTAAGATTATAAGATGGCAACTAGGTTAAAGTCTATGCAGAGGTGGGAGGTGAAATGGTAAGGAAGGAGTGCAAGTCAGTACATGAGTGGAGGGTAAGACGCAGTACAGTGAAAAACGCAGATAGGCAGCATTAGATACCTAAACATCTGATTGTGTGGCACATAGGGAAAAAGAAGAAACATTTATAGTCACATTCAAGTAAATCCTAATTCCTATGAAAGGATTAGTTAAAGGTAAAAAAAATGAACCCAACAGGTTTACAGTTTGTACAACCTTCATATACATGAAATAATGTTATATTCAGTAGTACATTTTCTGTGGACTACTGCACATACAGCCCTGACATTAATTTAAAACCTTTTCCCAAACAGTTAAATAGAATAGTTAGCCTTCACTACAGGGAAAGCATAAGGTGGTTTATAGCTAGGTAATTTGTACAGGCTAGCACAGCAATAATATAATCAAGTACATTTAACATCAGACAATAAAAATAAGATGATACATGTGCTAAAACAGCAGTATTGTCCCCAAATGCATTTCATATCACATAGACCAGGAAGCGCTTTTCAGAACACAGCTACCAGTTTAAAATGTGTGAGCAATTGCAGCAAGCAGGTCAAATAATACTAGCCCAGATTGGGAAAAAAAGCCAAATTTATGTGTCTAAAAAAATATCCAAGGTTAAATTAGGTGAAAGAGTGCAGCGCTCAGAGCCTGAACACTATAAAGTAGGCTATAATCAATAAAAACCTTTCTGGTTAGCAGGTAGAGTAGCTGCAGAGGAGAAACCCCTCTGTAACGGAATTACTGTAATTATAGTGATATCCTTATATCAGGGCACATGATAGGAGTGTGACTAGTTTAAGGTCACAGCGAGTAGCGCTATGGACTATAATTAACACTTAAATAACCCCACTTTAATGTATTTAATATTTTACAGTGTTATCCTTCTGTCAGTAACACTATGGTCCATAATCAACATTAAAATAACCATTCCTTCCTAATAGAAGCTCTTGGTAGGTTGTAAGAAAAATATTTAGTTAAAAAACCTCTCCAGGTAGCAAGTATATAGGAGCACAACTGATTTAGAGCACAGCGAGAGACGCTAGCTTCTGTAATACCAATTTATAACTGGACAAACCAACTAGAAGCATTCGGTAGGCTGTAAGCAATATTCTAAATAAAACCTCACCGGTTAATAAATACAGTAGCTGCAAAGGAGATAAATCCTCTTATTTCATGTTTAGCTTATTAGAGTGCAATCCCTACACCAGGGCTCAAGAAAGGAGCATGACTGGTTAAGATCACAACGAGGACCAATTACAGTCAGTAATTAGCAGTTATATACCCTGGCAAACCTACTCGAAGCTCTCCGTAGTGTATATTAGCTCAGAAAATGCAGAAAAAAACAGAGGAAACCCTCAAACCAGATTGTACACCATGCAGGAAAATACACTCAATGGCATTTCCTCCCCTTTTAACCCAAGGCGTGACGCACAAACCGGTGCCCAAATGTAAACAGTCCTGCTATTTCTGTTTTTTTTTGTTTGTTTGTTTTCTTTTACACCAAATGCGTGCCATTTAGGTTATGTAAACAGTAAGAAATGGCCCTCCTCTGGGCATGAACACGCTCCTCAGTTCATGGAATAAGCCAGACACACACCCTTGCTTAGCTAAGCTTATCTCTGCTTTAGGTCTCCAATGTGCTTACAACATACCGTAAACACCCCTTTTTCATGTCTGTTGCTCCTCCTAGTTACATCATCATCCTAGAGCACCTATACGATTAAGTGCAGTTTGGGACTTAGAAGATTTTTGTGATTCAGTAAACTTCCCCTCATTTGCATTCCCCACTGCCTTACTCCATAGTTACTGCACTTACACAGGACCTTTCCCCCTGACAACCACTGTTTCCTGGTATTGTTTTCATTCTGTATGCCATAGACTATAATGGAAAAATGCAGACTTCCATTAAAATTGAGTTTTTACTTTTTTTTTTTTTTTTTTTGTCACTATCCTGTTTGGGCGACGCTGCCCTATGCTTAAATGGCTGAGATCGGCCAAAACAGTAATTTGATTTTTATTAAAATAAAACAGTTTTCCATGCCAGTGGCCATATATTTGGCCATTGGCATGACTAAACACTGTAACACATGCATTTTAGAGAGCTGTCATGCCTCCGTTTTGTTATTTGCAGAAATCTATTTAGTTAGTAAGTGAATACATTTCTGCAAATAACACTGTTCTTGCATGGATACCTGGCGGCTTGGTGAATCACTAATTCACCTAATTTGTATGCTTTTCACCAGCAAATGAGGTAATGTTCTGCAGCTGTATCCATGCAGGAACAGTGCATGTATGTGCTCATGCACTTCAGATTGGCTGTTTGCTGGATCGCTTGGCAGCCTTATTCCATGCAGGAACAGCTACACTGTTCCTGCACAGAAATTTCAGCTTGCTGAATCCTGGGGTTTGTCTCTTTTGCTGCATTGAAAACTGAAAGATACCATCTTTTATGGCCTAGCCAGAAAGTAATTTAATTTCATTTATTTTTCTGAAGTTAACCTCCTTTATTCCAGTTTCCACTGTTAAAATATATGAAAATATATACATTTAAATAGTTAGAATACTGCATGTACATTTCTGTTCTCTTCCAGTAGGGCACACTGTGGATCCATTTTAAACACAAACATTTCACAAATACCTTTTCAACACACGTCTGTACAAGCAGTTTGATATACACATAGGTTCATAGGTTCATAGGTTCATACTAGGCTATCTGCCCAAGGGCATTTATAAGCCTAGCCCATAGTTTTGTGGCTTACGCCACCCCTTTAGTTTGGAGAAACTATGCCCATTATTTAGCTATGCCTCTGTCGAGCAGTGACACTGAGGTAACCCCTGGGGTGTATCTGCGATCTCCCATCCATTGGTCAAGATTCCTCTTGAACAAGGCCAGCGAGGTGCTCTGCCTCACATAAACTGGGATTTTGTTCCACAGCACAGGGAGTCTTTGGGCGATGAATCTATCCCTCCAGCACGTTCTATTAATAACCGTGTCGAGGTTTAAGTCTCCCGCCCTTGTGGCTCTGAGGGATCTAGATTTTTTGAGATGAAGCATGTTCATCAAATCTGGGTTTGACATGGCCTTGTATGTCAGGCATAGGTCACCTCTGAGCAAGCGGTAAGCAACTGAATATAACTGGAGTTCTTTCAGTCGGGCAGCATAAGACAGATTTTTGAGACCCTTTATCCTTTTGGTGAGGAACTTTTGTGGCCTCTCCAGCTGCTGCAAGTGTCGGGTCAGATACATTCCGAATGGGGCATTGTACTCGATCATTGGTCTGATGAGTGATGAGTATAGGGAGACTATGACTTCCCTTGATCTGGATGTGAATCCCTTCATGATAAGGTGGGCAATGTAGAAGGTCTTCCTAACTACTTTAACAATATGAGTGTCGAATGAAAGGCTACTGTCAACCTGGGTTCCCAGGTCCCTAATAACTTCTTCTGTGTTCAGGGGATTGCCACCTATATGGTAGCTAGGGGTAACCTTATTTTTCCCGAAGGGTATGACTATGCATTTCTTGGCATTTAACTTAAGGCCATGGCTCTGGCACCAGTTATCCATTTCTGTGAGACCCTTCTGAAGGATATTTGTGTCGGATGTGTTTTCAACTACGGCGCCCAGTTTGCAGTCATCTGCAAACTTTGTCAGCCATAACCCTCCTGTGTTTGCTTGTACTTCAGAAAAGTAGATGCCAAACAAGAGTGGGCCCAGGACTGAGCCCTGTGGGACACCACTTGTGACAGGCTTTGAGTCTGACATGGCACCAGCAACTCTGACCCTGTGGGTTCTGTCACTCAGCCAGTTTGCAACCCATCTTGTAATGTATGGGTTTACATTTAAGTTGATGAGTTTTTTAATGATACCCGAGTGAGGTATTGTATTGAAAGCCTTCGCCAGGTCTAGGTAGGCTGTATGGACTGCCTTTCCCTCGTCAATGGCCTTGGTGACTGTTTCGAAAAAGTCAACCAAGTTTAAAAGGCATGATCTGCCTTTGACAAAGCCAAACTGGGTTGGATCTAAAGTCTGCAAATTCCCTATGTCTTTATTTATGAGATCCATTATGATCCTCTCCATGGCTTTGCAGATAAGGCTTGTCAAGCTAATGGGACGGTAATTTCCAGGGTCGGTGGAGGCACCGCCTTTGTGGAGTGGGACCACAGTCACTGTGTGCCACTCCCTGGGTACGTATCCGGAGGTGAGACTAAGATTAAACAGCTGTCCTAACTGTGGGTTTAATTCCTCGTTGAGTTCATGGAGCACACAGCCGGTGATGCCATCAGGTCCCATGGATGCTGTGTTCTTTGCCTTGGAGAGAGCAGTTCTCACCTGGGCGTTAGAGATGTTTGGGGGGGCTACAATCATTTGGTATAGATATCTCTCCTTTAGGGGAGTTTGCACTGAACCTGTCAGCCAGTATGTTGGCAATGTCTGTAGGATCAGTAATCTTCACATCATTTTGAACTAATTCTGAGCATATCTGGGAGTTTCCTCCTAAGTTTCTGACATAGCTGAAGAATGCCTTATGGTTGTCTTTAGAGTCCTTAGCTATTTTTTTCTCAAAATTAGCTTTGGATGATTTCATGAGAGCTCTTAGCTTTTTACTTATAGTGATCAGCGGTGTCTTACCTTTTAAGGATTTTGCTCTATCTTGTAGTAGCTTTCTCCTTTTGTTGTAGAGTGACATACAGTTCTAATACATTTGTAACACAAGCATCTTATATAAATCATTTCATTATTCATCAATGACTTATAATTATTTACAAAATTCCAGTTAGCTGGGCTGGCAGTATCTCCTTTCATCACACTTCTTCCCCCCTCTTTCGAAGACTCAAGTTAGTTTTTCAAGTGACCCTTGAGAAACTTTGCTTCAAAGGGATGAGTTTATCTGGGAATACATTATCCCATTCCCTGTCTTGAGACCCCATCTGCATTGGCATTGCTAACCCCACTAGGGTGCTGCACTGTATTATCATATGCCTGAAACCCTGGGCTCCACCTTATTAGCTTGGCATTTTGCTGGCTGGTTTGATGTAGTAATGTTAAGGGATTGTGGTCTGTAACTATAGTGAATTTCCTTTCATACAGGCTGAAGTTTCTGCAGTGCCCACACTATGGCTAGACATTCCTTTTCTACAGCTGCATAGCATTCCTCCCTGGGTTGCAACCTACAGCTGAGATATACCACTGGGCGCTCTTCTCTCTCTGAGGAGACCTGGCTGAGTAGAGACCCCACACCATGGTTTGAAGCATCCACCTGCACGACAAATTCTTTGCTGTAATCTGGACTGGCTAACACAGAGGATACTCCCAAGGCTCCTTTAAGCTTCTGACATACCTGCTCACATGCTGGGGTCCACACTACCTTATCTGGCCTGTTTTTCCTAGTCAGGTCTGTGAAGGGAGCAGCTATGGTACTATAATTATAAGATTGGGGACAACCTTTCTGTAGTACCCTACTGTCACTAAGAATGCCCTCATCTACTTTTTGGTAACAGAGGCAGGCCATGCCTGAATGGCTTCCACTTTGGCAGATTCTGGCCTGATCTTAATACTCCCCACACTTACTGGACTTAATGGTCAACCCTCCCCTCTGTAGTCTGCCCAGCACCTCCTTGACATGCTGAAGGTGCTCTTGCCAAGGATGACTGTAGATGGCAATATCATCCAGGTAAGCAAGGGCAAAATCTCCTGCTCCTACTGGACATAATCTACCAGCCTTTGGAAAGCTGCTGGGGCATTTTTCATCCCAAAGGGCATCTTTGTGAACTCATACAAGCTGAAAGAAGTCACAAAGGCCTACCTCTCTCTAGCATTGGTAGTCAAGAGCACCTGCCAGTAACCCTTGGTAAGATCAATAGTGGTAAGATACTTAACCCCACTCAGCTGCTGTAGGGCTTCATCTGTCCTAGGCATGGGGTAAGCATCTGACTCTGTGTGACTACTTAATTTCCTGTAGTCCACACAGAACCATAATCTACTACCATTAGGATGTACTTCTTCCCTATGGAACTTGGGTTACTCAGAGGCCCCACAATATCCATAGCTACCCTCTGAAACAGATCCTTAGTCACAGGCAAATGCATCAAAAGAGCCTTGACTTTGCCTCCTGCCTTGTCTACCTTTTGGCACTAGTCGCAAGTCCTTCAGTACCTTGTTGCATCTCTGGAAATCCCAGGCCAATAAATATTCTTCATAATATGTCTCTCTGTATGCTTTATGTCCATATGACTTGCAAAGGGAATGTGATGGGCTATGGCTAGAAGTACCAGACAGCAGGCTCTGGGAACTACCAACTGTTGTATTACTTCAAATATCTTTTCAACACACACACGTATGTACAAGCAGTTTGATATACCCATGACATACAGTTCTAATACATTTGTAACACAAGCATCTTGTATAAATCATTTTGATATTCACCAATGACATAATTATTTACAAAATTCCAGCTAGGGCTGGTAGTATCTCCTTTCAACACAGGAATAACATGACTTAAGACAAGATGGGGGGAGGGAAAGAGAAAAGAATTGATAAGGTCTCGTTTCACAAGGACCTGGAGTGGAAGGGATTGTGCTATTCACACCATAGGTTGCATCAACATTTTTAATAGTATCGAAAGATACATTTTCCAACTCATATTTTACAAGTGGTCACCCTATACACCAAAAAAGGACTATTGTTAAAGGTTAATTTATTAGAGTAGCACATATGGTATCTGATGAAGGTGATTTTATAAAAGAATGTGATAAAGTGAAAAATATGTTCATAGTGAGAGATTGTATCCCATAAGGTCAGTAAAAAAATACTACACATCAAAGAATGGAGAAGAACAAAATGTCACCCTATTTTACTGTTGGGGATGAATATAAAGATAAAAATAATGAAACTGGGGGAGATATAAATAAACAAAATAATAAGAATTGTATACTGACCTATTGTTTCACTGAGGTGTATATCATGAATTAGAATTCAGACGTTTATAAGATTAAAGATATAATTTTGAAAAAGTGGAATAAATTCTCTAGGATCTTTGACCTACCAGGGATTTTGTCTAAATCTATAACTTTTATTTACAAAAGGGGACAAAACTTGAAAGACATTCTGGAAAACAGAAAGCAAATAGAATCAGTAACTATTCTTAAGAGTGCTGGCACATATAAATTTGGATTTTCTGCTCAGTACCCTCATATAACAAATGTAGACCATTTTAACATTACAGTCAGAAACCGGTATCTTTTTAATAAACAATACTACAATTGTAATAGTAAAGGAGTTGTTTACATTGCATTATGTACTGAATGTCCTTTCTTTTAGTTAGGTAAAACAGAGCATGCATGAAGGAAAATATGGCATTACAAAGAAAGATGATACAAATGTTTTATATAGATATAAAAAAGGTGCAAATGAAGATTTTATATTTTTGTTATTGAGGAAGTTGATATAGATATGGGGAGGGGAGTCATTGGGAGACAAAGATCAAATACGCAGACTTTACTGGCAGTTAATTCTAGGTGCTAGTAAAACCCCAGGACTGAATGATACTACAGCTATTGTACCTGTATTAAAGCTTAGAGTAGCCAAGTCCAAGTCATCCTGGGGCTTTAGTAATTTTAAACTCATGATCAATGTCTTTTTAGTTTACAGAACATAACTAAGAGGATATTCATTGTACCATACAAATTTACATTAGTGGCGGTTTCATTTTTTACTTTGTATAGCATGTTATAACTGTACTGATATATTAATATATTAGATTTTTTTAGTTTATTGAATTAATGCATTTTTAACTTTGTAGTTGTAAATTATGTGACATTTTTAAAA
The DNA here is from genome assembly GCF_019279795.1 of Protopterus annectens. Classification (NCBI taxonomy): domain Eukaryota; kingdom Metazoa; phylum Chordata; order Ceratodontiformes; family Protopteridae; genus Protopterus; species Protopterus annectens. The sequence goes on along the minus strand of NC_056750.1, from coordinate 821,603,340 downwards.
TGTAACATAGGGGTGCTTTTGAATTGATAATATAAGACAGGAAAGATATTATAGTCTAATTTTTGAGGTTAATTGTGAGGAAATTCATATAAATCATGTTTAATCATGTCTCTTTTGTATATTTATGAGAGCACTTGTTCCTTTATAGCAAGTTAAGTGCATTTTTCCATATTAATTGCTTATTTACTGTCTACCAGTTTTATACCTTTTAATCCACTCATACATTGTTTAATGTATTGGTTTTAAGAAAATGCATGTTATTATGCTTTTTAATGTTTTTCTTCACATAGCATGCTTAATTATGTTTAAACTTATTTAATTTGAATTGGTATGATGTGCCCTAATTAACAGAAATTACAGAAATTACGTGGTTAGGAGAGGGCATTTAAATGTGTACATAGAGTTAATAGTAGATAGTCTGGTGAAGTCCTAGTTGTGGATGAAAATGCTTTAGCTAATTTTGCATTAAAAGTCCGAATAAAGTGTTTTTAAAAGATGGTTGTGTATTGTACGTTTTGAGTGGCTATGGAGGTTCCGCCCTTAGTGCGAATTTACATTTTTGGTTTATATACTTTTATAAGTTTCTTCCCATAACCCAATCCATCTATTTATTTCTCCACTTAGTGTTTTTGTTGGCTATGTCACACAAGGATAACACGCATTACATTGATTCACAAAGGTCAACCATGGAAGGCAGACTACACAAAAATTGGATATTGGATCAAAACTGACCAAAGTGTATATTGCATTTACGTAACTTTATACACTTCCCAGAAACAGTGAACTATACTATGACTTTAACTTAAAGAAGAAACTTGTAGCACTGTGACTGCTCCTTCTCATTTGGCAGACTGTCAAGGAACTGCAGAATGATAATATCTTATTTACAGTCATTCAGCAATAATGAACATTTAATTAAAAGCTAATAGTATTTAGTGTTATTTAAATAATGTAGCAGTGATTTACAGTTTCTAAAAATGTATGTCTTGTAATCTTTGTAAGTAGGCTGGTACTTCCATTAACCTTCCCTCCTATAAGAACTTGGTGAAAGTTACAAATGATATTTGAAAATATCATTTGCACATTCAGAATATCCGTGTCCCAACATTCTGTGCTACAACTCCCCCCTTTGTATTCTGGCCGCCCACAGTAGTAAACCCTTCCCTTTCTCTGTGATCACTAAAGAGAACCATTCATTTAATGTTTTCACTTCTCACTTAATCTCTATGTAATTCTGCTCTTACGATATTTTTATTTGCCCTGTGCATGTAAAGATGTACTTTTTTTCTATATTCATATTCATTATCAGCCTTTTTTCCATTTCTCTCTGACTGATGTATTTTTCTGCAATGTTTCTGACTGCCACATAACTCTTCTACAATGGTTTTCCATGTGACTGATGTATTTTTCTGCAATGTTTCTGACTGCCACGTAGCTCTTCTACAACGGTTTTCCATGTGACTGATGTATTTATTTTGCAATGTTTCTGACTGCCACGTAACTCTTCTACAACGGTTTTCCATGTGACTGATGTATTTTTCTGCAATGTTTCTGACTGCCACATAACTCTTCTACAATGGTTTTCCATGTGACTGATGTATTTTTATGCAATGTTTCTGACTGCCACGTAACTCTTCTACAATGGTTTTCCATGTGACTGATGTATTTTTCTGCAATGTTTCTGACTGCCACATAACTCTTCTACAACGGTTTTCCATGTGACTGATGTATTTTTATGCAATGTTTCTGACTGCCACATAACTCTTCTACAATGGTTTTCCATGTGACTGATGTATTTTTATGCAATGTTTCTGACTGCCACATAACTCTTCTACAATGGTTTTCCATGTGACTGATGTATTTTTATGCAATGTTTCTGACTGCCACATAACTCTTCTACAATGGTTTTCCATGTGACTGATGTATTTTTATGCAATGTTTCTGACTGCCACGTAACTCTTCTACAACGGTTTTCCATGTGACTGATGTATTTATTTTGCAATGTTTCTGACTGCCACATAACTCTTCTACAATGGTTTTCCATCTGACTGATGTATTTTTCTGCAATGTTTCTGACTGCCACATAACTCTTCTACAATGGTTTTCCATGTGACTGATGTATTTTTCTGCAATGTTTCTGACTGCCACGTAACTCTTCTACAATGGTTTTCCATGTGACTGATGTATTTTTATGCAATGTTTCTGACTGCCACGTAACTCTTCTACAACGGTTTTCCATGTGACTGATGTATTTATTTTGCAATGTTTCTGACTGCCACGTAACTCTTCTACAACGGTTTTCCATGTGACTGATGTATTTTTCTGCAATGTTTCTGACTGCCACATAACTCTTCTACAATGGTTTTCCATGTGACTGATGTATTTTTCTGCAATGTTTCTGACTGCCACATAACTCTTCTACAATGGTTTTCCATGTGACTGATGTATTTTTCTGCAATGTTTCTGACTGCCACGTAGCTCTTCTACAATGGTTTTCCATGTGACTGATGTATTTTTCTGCAATGTTTCTGACTGCCACGTAACTCTTCTACAATGGTTTTCCATGTGACTGATGTATTTTTCTGCAATGTTTCTGACTGCCACGTAACTCTTCTACAACGGTTTTCCATGTGACTGATGTATTTATTTTGCAATGTTTCTGACTGCCACGTAACTCTTCTACAACGGTTTTCCATGTGACTGATGTATTTTTCTGCAATGTTTCTGACTGCCACATAACTCTTCTACAATGGTTTTCCATGTGACTGATGTATTTTTCTGCAATGTTTCTGACTGCCACATAACTCTTCTGCAATGGTTTTCCATGTGACTGATGTATTTTTCTGCAATGTTTCTGACTGCCACATAACTCTTCTACAATGGTTTTCCATGTGACTGATGTATTTTTCTGCAATGTTTCTGACTGCCACGTAACTCTTCTACAACGGTTTTCCATGTGACTGATGTATTTATTTTGCAATGTTTCTGACTGCCACATAACTCTTCTGCAATGGTTTTCCATGTGACTGATGTATTTTTCTGCAATGTTTCTGACTGCCACATAACTCTTCTACAATGGTTTTCCATGTGACTGATGTATTTTTATGCAATGTTTCTGACTGCCACGTAACTCTTCTACAACGGTTTTCCATGTGACTGATGTATTTATTTTGCAATGTTTCTGACTGCCACATAACTCTTCTACAATGGTTTTCCATGTGACTGATGTATTTTTCTGCAATGTTTCTGACTGCCACATAACTCTTCTACAATGGTTTTCCATGTGACTGATGTATTTTTATGCAATGTTTCTGACTGCCACGTAACTCTTCTACAATGGTTTTCCATGTGACTGATGTATTTTTCTGCAATGTTTCTGACTGCCACATAACTCTTCTACAATGGTTTTCCATGTGACTGATGTATTTTTCTGCAATGTTTCTGACTGCCACATAACTCTTCTACAATGGTTTTCCATGTGACTGATGTATTTATTTTGCAATGTTTCTGACTGCCACGTAACTCTTCTACAATGGTTTTCCATGTGACTGATGTATTTTTCTGCAATGTTTCTGACTGCCACGTAACTCTTCTACAATGGTTTTCCATGTGACTGATGTATTTTTCTGCAATGTTTCTGACTGCCACATAACTCTTCTACAATGGTTTTCCATGTGACTGATGTATTTTTATGCAATGTTTCTGACTGCCACGTAACTCTTCTACAATGGTTTTCCATGTGACTGATGTATTTTTATGCAATGTTTCTGACTGCCACGTAACTCTTCTACAACGGTTTTCCATGTGACTGATGTATTTATTTTGCAATGTTTCTGTCTGCCACATAACTCTTCTACAATGGTTTTCCATGTGACTGATGTATTTTTATGCAATGTTTCTGACTGCCACGTAACTCTTCTACAATGGTTTTCCATGTGACTGATGTATTTTTCTGCAATGTTTCTGACTGCCACGTAACTCTTCTACAATGGTTTTCCATGTGACTGATGTATTTTTCTGCAATGTTTCTGACTGCCACATAACTCTTCTACAATGGTTTTCCATGTGACTGATGTATTTTTATGCAATGTTTCTGACTGCCACGTAACTCTTCTACAACGGTTTTCCATGTGACTGATGTATTTATTTTGCAATGTTTCTGACTGCCACGTAACTCTTCTACAACGGTTTTCCATGTGACTGATGTATTTTTCTGCAATGTTTCTGACTGCCACATAACTCTTCTGCAATGGTTTTCCATGTGACTGATGTATTTTTCTGCAATGTTTCTGACTGCCACATAACTCTTCTACAATGGTTTTCCATGTGACTGATGTATTTTTCTGCAATGTTTCTGACTGCCACATAACTCTTCTACAATGGTTTTCCATGTGACTGATGTATTTTTCTGCAATGTTTCTGACTGCCACGTAACTCTTCTGCAATGGTTTTCCATGTGACTGATGTATTTTTCTGCAATGTTTCTGACTGCCACGTAACTCTTCTGCAATGGTTTTCCATGTGATTGATGTATTTTTCTGCAATGTTTCTGACTGCCACGTAACTCTTCTACAATGGTTTTCCATGTGACTGATGTATTTTTCTGCAATGTTTCTGACTGCCACGTAACTCTTCTACAATGGTTTTCCATGTGACTGATGTATTTTTCTGCAATGTTTCTGACTGCCACATAACTCTTCTACAACAGTTTTCCATGTGACTGATGTATTTTTCTGCAATGTTTCTGACTGCCACATAACTCTTCTACAATGGTTTTCCATGTGACTGATGTATTTTTCTGCAATGTTTCTGACTGCCACATAACTCTTCTACAATGGTTTTCCATGTGACAGATGTATTTTTCTGCAATGTTTCTGACTGCCACATAACTCTTCTGCAATAGTTTTCCATGTGACTGATGTATTTTTCTGCAATGTTTCTGACTGCCACATAACTCTTCTACAACAGTTTTCCATGTGACTGATGTATTTTTCTGCAATGTTTCTGACTGCCACATAACTCTTCTACAACAGTTTTCCATGTGACTGATGTATTTTTCTGCAATGTTTCTGACTGCCACATAACTCTTCTACAATGGTTTTCCATGTGACTGATGTATTTTTCTGCAATGTTTCTGACTGCCACATAACTCTTCTGCAATAGTTTTCCATGTGACTGATGTATTTTTCTGCAATGTTTCTGACTGCCACGTAACTCTTCTACAATGGTTTTCCTTGTGACTGATGTATTTTTCTGCAATGTTTCTGACTGCCACATAACTCTTCTGCAATAGTTTTCCATGTGACTGATGTATTTTTCTGCAATGTTTCTGACTGCCACGTAACTCTTCTACAATGGTTTTCCTTGTGACTGATGTATTTTTCTGCAATGTTTCTGACTGCCACGTAACTCTTCTACAATGGTTTTCCATGTGACTGATGTATTTTTCTGCAATGTTTCTGACTGCCACATAACTCTTCTGCAATGGTTTTCCATGTGACCGATGTATTTTTCTGCAATGTTTCTGACTGCCACGTAGCTCTTCTACAATGGTTTTCCATGTGACTGATGTATTTTTCTGCAATGTTTCTGACTGCCACGTAACTCTTCTACAATGGTTTTCCATGTGACTGATGTATTTTTCTGCAATGTTTCTGACTCCCACATAACTTTTCTACAATGGTTTTCCATCTGACTGATGTATTTTTCTGCAATGTTTCTGACTGCCATATAACTCTTCTACAATGGTTTTCCATGTGCCCCTCCATTCCTATTTGTTCTTATTGTTTTTAATAGTTGTTTTCATATCCTTAGTCAACCATACCAATGTCCTCCTCTTCTTTGGTTCTGAAATCCTTCTTAATCTTAATTTATTTTTAATACACAAAAGTAGATTTGTTTAATGCACTCTGCAGTTCTTCACTAATATGCTTCCTTAATTATAGCCATTTTCCAGGACCTCTTGCCTTTTTTACTTTAGACTGTCATCTACTGACTTCTCTGTCTTTGAATAGTCAGAATTCCTGCAATAGTCATCTTCTCTTTCGGCTGTTCCCATTAGATGTCACCACAATGGATCATCTGTTTCCATTTCTTCCTGTCCTCTGCATATTGCTGTGTCACACCAACCACATGCATGTCCTCTCTCACCACATCCATAAACCTTATCTTAGGCCTTCCTATTTTCCTCTTACGTGGCAGATCCATCCTTAGCATCCTTTTCCCAATATACCCAGCATCCCTCCTCAGCACATGTCCAAACCAATGCAATCTCGCCTCTCTGACTTTGTCTCCAAACTGTCCAACCTGAGCTGACCCTATAGTATACTGATTTCTAATCCTGTCCATCCTTGTCACACAGAGTACAAATCTTAACATCTTTAACTCTGCCACTTCCAGTTCTGACTCCTGCCTTTTTGTCAATGCCACAATATCCAACCCATACAACATAGCTGGTCTCACTACCCTTTTGTAAACCTTCCCTTTCACTCTTACTGGTACCCGTCTGTCACATATCACTCCTGACACTCTTCTCCACCCATTCCACCCTGCCTGTACTCTCTTCTTCACCTCTCTTCCACACTCACCATTACTCTGTACTGTTAATCCCAAGTACTTAAACATATCCATCTTCACCAGCTCTACTCCCTGCATCCTCACCATTCCTCTATCCCCCTCTCATTCACACACATATATTCTGTCTTAGTCCTGCTGACCTTCATTCTTCACCTCTCTAGAGCATAACTCCACCTCTCCAGGGTATTCTCATCCTGGTCCCTACTCCTACTACAGATCACAATGTCATCTGCGAACATCATAGTCCATGGGGCCTCCTGTCTGATCTTGTCTGTCAACCTGTCCATCACCATTGCAATTAAGCAAGGGCTCAGAGACGATCCTTGATGTAATCTCACCTCCACCTTAAACACATCTGTCATTCCCACTGCAGACCTCACCACTGTCACATTACCCTCATACATATCCTGTACTACTCTTACATACTACTCTGCCACTCCCGGCTTCCTCATACAATACCACAACTCCTCTCTAGGCACCCTATCATATGCTTTCTCCAAGTCCACAAAGACACAATGCAACTCCTTTTTGACCTTCTCTATAATTCTCCATTAACACTCTCAGAGCAAACATTACATCTGTAGTGCTCTTTCCTGGCATGAAACCATACTGCTGATCACTAATCATTACCTCCCTTCTTAACCTAGCTTCCACTACTCTTTCCCAAAACTTCAAGCTGTAACTGATCAGTTTTATCCCTCTGTAGTTACGACAGCTCTGCACATCACCCTTATTCTTAAAAATCGGTACCAAAATTTATTTTATTTATTTTATTTTATTTTACATTTGTTGACCGGGAGTGTCTGGCTGAGCCAAAGCCCTTTTTCAGTAGAGGCCAGGGGAGAAAAGCTCCAGTACATACTTAATAACTATATGTTACAAGTTACTCCACTCCTCAGGCATCCTCTAACTTTCCAAGATTTCATTAAAAAAATCTGGTTAAAATCTCCACTGTCATTTCTCTTAAGCACCTCTGTGCTTCCACTGGTATGTCATCTGGACCAACAGCCTTTCCATTCTTCATCCTCTTCATAGCTGTCCTTACTTCCTCCTTGCTAATCTGTTTCACTTCCTGATTCACTATCCCAACATCATCCAACCTTCTCTTTCTCTTCATTTATCAGCCTCTCAAAGTACTCTTTCCATCTGTTCAACACACTCTCCTCACTTGTGAGTATGTTTCCCTCACTATCCTTTATCACCCTTACCTGCCACACATCTTTCCCAGCTCAGTCCCTCTGTCTAGCCAATCGGTACAGGTCCTTTTCTCCCTCCTTAGTGTCCAGTCTTTCATACACCTCTTCATATGCCTTATCCTTAGCCTTCTCCACCTCTCTCATTGCTATGCTCCTCATCTCCTTATACTCCTGTCTACTTTCTTCATCTCTCTGACAATCCCACTTCTTCACCAGCCTCTTCCTCTGTATACTCTCCTGTACTTCCTCATTTCACCACCAGGTCTCCTTGTCCTCCATTGCCTGTCCAGATGTCACACCAAGCACCTTTAGTTTCTAGCTGTCTCCCTTACCCTCTCTGTTGTAGTTACCCAGCTATTTGGTAACTCTTCACTGTCCCCAGTGCCTGTTTTAACTCTTCCTTGAACTCCACTTCACAATCACCCTTTTTCAACTTCCACCATTTCATCCTTGGCACTGGTCTCACACTTGTACTCCTCTGCTTGATCACCATCATCATCCTACAAATGACCATTCTATGTTGCCTAACTACAATTTCCCTGCCACCACTTTACAATCTCCACTCTCTTTCAGACTGGCCCTCCTGATATACTCCACCTGTCTGCATCTTCCTCCACTCTTGTACATCACTCTATGCTCCTCCCTCTTCTTAAAATACATATTCACCATAGCCATGTCCATCCTTTTCAAAAAATCCACCATCATCTGACCTTCTGCATTCCTTTCCTTAACACCATACCTGCCCATCACTTCCTCATCCCTTCTGTTCCCCTTCACCAACATGCCCATTGAAATCCACTCCAATCACCAGTCTCTCACACTTGGGTACAGTCATCACCACTTCATCCAACTCGCTCCAAAATTTCTCTTTCTCATCCATTGCACACCCAACTTGCAAAGCACATGCACTAACATTCATCATTACGCCATCAATTTCCAGTTGAATAAACATCACTCTATCCGACACTCTTTTCACCTCCAAAACACTCTTGGCATACTGTTCCTTCAGGATAACCCCTACCCCATTTGTCCTCCCATTCACACCATGATAGAAGAACAATTTGAACCTGCCTCCTATACACCTGGCCTTACTCCCCTTCCATCTGGTCTCTTGCACACAAAATATATCAAGTTTCCTTCTCTCCATCATATCAGCTAGCTCTCTCTATGCCAGTTATACTGCCAACATTCAAAGTTCCTACCCTCACTACTACACTCCTAATCTTCCTCCTCCTTTCTTTCTGCTTTCGGGCATGCCTTCCCCTTTTCTTCTCCTTCGCCCAACAGTAGCCCAATTTCTGCTAGTACCCTGTTGGCTAACAGTACTGGTGGCAGTCATTGTTAACCCGGGACTCGACCGATCTGGTATGGAGATCTATATCGTTGTCTGGATATGTTATTTGGAAGAGGTTTTACACCGGATGCCCTTCCTGACATAACCCTCCCCATTTATCCGGGCTTGGTATTGGCACGAAGAAATGCACTGGCTTTTGCATGCCCAGTGGCTGGGTTAGAATTCCTGCAAAAGTAAATTCTAATATTTCTGACTAGGGCGGTCTCCTTTTCTACTGCCAGCATGAACCACACCACATTGTTGTGTTTTGCAAAGGAGTATGCATGTAGCTTCCTCACTTCCTTTTTGTATAGAACCTAGACTGAATTCTTCCTTTTGTTGTTTCACTGGATATCTTCTATGTGAACTTTCATAGGCTGTATACTTTAATTCAGTGTTTTCTGCGCTCGCTCTTGATGATTGTATGCTCTAGTCTACTCCAGCAGATTTAGGTTTCTCATCATGGCTTCCTTTTTCTTACATAGGCATTCTGTAATCCTGTGTTGTTCAGCTCGATATCTTTGGTTCTGGCACTGTATGATCTGTAGAGGGTACCAGTGTAGCAAATGTTCCGTTTTCTTCTGAGCATATTATTGCCAAGAAGATGACAGTTGGATGCATCTCCTCCTTCTTCAACTGTTTCTTTCCCATTTTCTAATCTTCAATAATCTGATCTCACCATCTCCTATAACGTTCTTCAGTGATCCTTCCCTGGCATTGCACTGCAACACCCCTGCCGTCCTGCAGTTTCCATGTCTCAGCTCTTCTAGTCACTGACCTTTGTTCAAGTTACCTTAAATGTGGCTTTCTCATTGTTGCATGCTACTGCTTCCAGCCCTGTGTTTTTGTAATGCTGTGAATGACCTAGACCAACTATCTTCAAGTGCATTCTTCAGCTGGTCCCCGCCATCCACACTCTCTTCTGTCTCCCCTGCCATTTTCCTTTATCATGCAGTCTAGCTCAGTCATCTGTTTGTCACCCCTTTCCTCTATTTCCCCTGGCATTTTCCTTTATCATGCAGTCTAGCTCAGTCATCTGTTTGTCACCCCTTTCCTCTATTTCCCCTGGCATTTTCCTTTATCATGCAGTCTAGCTCAGTCATCTGTTTGTCACCCCTTTCCTCTATTTCCCCTGGCATTTTCCTTTATCATGCAGTCTAGCTCAGTCATCTGTTTGTCACCCCTTTCCTCTATCTCCCCTGGCATTTTCCTTTATCATGCAGTCTAGCTCAGTCATCTGTTTGTCACCCCTTTCCTCTATTTCCCCTGGCATTTTCTACTCCATTACTTTCCTTTCTCCCGTTTTCCCTGTTTTACATGATGCTTCCCATCCTGTTGCCTTTTTTGCTTTTTTGCAACTTTCCTCACTCATTTTCTGTTACCTACACTATTTACCTAGTTCATCCTTTACCTTCTCTAGCATCAACCATTTCCTGTCCTTTGGTCTGCTTCCTTATTCCTCCACAACTTACCTCTTACATCCTGTCATTTTGATATTGCCTCCTTGAAGCAATGCTGTTTCCCTGCTCCTTCCATCTTAGTTCAATGATGCAACAATCAAAATTTAATTTCCATCATCTCTTTCAGCAGCTCAGCCCCTGCAGGCTGAGATGAGGCTTGTCCTTCCTAAATAGCACTTCATTCTGCTCAGTCCTCCTTGGTCACCTGCTAACACTAGTCCCCTTCTCCCTACCATTCCATAATCCATTAGATAAAGTGTTTGGTCTTGCTCTCTCTCTTTCATGGGACAGCTGCCGCTCAGGACTTCTGACTGTACTGCAGCATGTTCCAAACCCCTACTTAAGTTTACAGTCTCCATGATCATCTGTATTGTTTCTTTCACATTTCCCTTCATTAGGTCATTGGGACCACTGTATGTGGATCCAATCCTTCACGTGTGACTCATTTTGTCACTACAAAGCCTATCTTGCTTAGGGTAAGTTTTAAGACATTTTTCCACCCCTTTAAATTCTTATTCTTAAACACAACTTCCCTACTTAATATCCCTTCTTGCTGAGTTCCTACCTGCAGAACTACCTCTGCTCCTAATAAATAAAGATCAAGCCCACCTGTCTTCCTAAATTATTTCTTCCCCAGCTATCTGCTTTCACTGAGCATATTTTGTTTCTGTTCAGACTGAGTCTTCCCACTTTCTACTTCCCTCCTACTGTCCCAACAGTGATAACATTTGACCGCATATTCTCATTTGCTCTTCGTTCATCTGTTTATACTATTTCATCGTGTATGCCATCTGGCTCCTCAACAGTTTTGCTGACCTCTCCTGGTTGTAGTTACTGTCACTCTTAGCTTCCACTATCTTCCTGCTTCATTTCTGCCTACAGTGCATCCCTATGCTATCTCAACTGTCCCCTTTGTCTTCTGAAGCCTCTATATTTGTCCCTGCAAACTCTTTTTCTCCTCTTAGTCCAATCTCCCTCCCACCTAGTGGCTACTTCCCGTCATTCCCTCTTATTGTTTGTTCCCTAACTAGCCAACCTACTGCAATGTAATCTCTTCTGAATTTCCTGCATACTTCAGAACCCCCATCCTCTTCCACCTCTTAGCTTCTTAAAGCAAAATGCTGCTGCTGCTGCATCCTGCTTACATGGCGCAGCTAACACTGGCCTGCACTGTTTCCTCACTGCCGTACCTCTACTAATGTCACTTTCCTGACTTGCATTGCTCTTTCCTGTTCTTTCCCCTCTGCCTTCTACCTTAACTCTCATAACACCACTTTCCTCACCTGTACTGTTCTTTTCCCTCTACCCTAACACTCCTAACTCCTCCCCCTAACCCTCCTAACTCCTCCTTCCTGGCCTGCTCAGTTCTTTCTCCTTGCCACAGAACACTTCCACTCTTGGCTTTCTGACATCTCTTTTTTCTTCTTTTTGGTCCTGCTACATGCCTAGTTAAGTGCCTGTGTTTTTTTTTCATCCAGGAACACATTGTTGAGTTTCAGGGTTGGAAGTAGGTGAGCAGTGAGTGCAATGGAAGCTGCCACACAGTCAAGCAAATAACACAACTCATTTGCCATCCCTGAACTTCTTGCAAACAAATGAATTCTATCAAATCCCAGGTCTCCATAGCAGGAATGAAGTGTTTTTGATAAATAAAATATTAGCAACATTGATGGCAATGATTATTGTTGTTATTATTATTGTTAATATGATTGTGTATGCTGTTGTGTATTACCTAGTGTTGATGTTTATCGATTGCATTTATTCATTCTTCCTTCATGTACTTCTGTGCAATAACCCAGTCACTCTTTTGATGTATTCATCCATCCATGCACAACCCCTTTTCCCCATTTTTGCTCACGGGGTCTGGGTAGAATGTGGCAATATGTGATAAAGTGACTAAAACGGAGTGCATGAAGCCATGAACAATTCAAAAGTTTTTTTTCTAGCTGCAAACAAGGGCTTCTTGGTTATCTAGTAGTATTTGCATATTTTTCTCACAATAAGAATGTAGATCAAACAGTAATACCCAGAAGAAATGGATGTCAGTTCTACGTATAAACTGGGTAATATTCCTCTGAGAAATTAAAGTGTTAACAGGTCAGAAAAAATAATAACCTCACAGAATGTTAAATCTTAATGTGTACAAATCAAACTCCTTCTTCCTTCGGAACATATTTTGTCAAAGAACAATAAACTTGGACTGAAAAAATTAGCCTAAAAGAGTAATGTATTGGTGACTACAGCTGCAATTATTTTGCAGCAAGGAAAAACACACACATGCAGCTTCTTTCACTTTTAGTTTCTCCATATCTTTTGGGTTTCCAATACGTGATGGGAATGGACCCCATTCCTAAGTCAAAGAAAAAAATTAAAGTTCATGAAATGACTATTATTTCAATCTTTGATGTCAGCCAGAAGTGCTCTTCACAGCAGCTGCAATGTGCCGGTAATGAGTCCTTCTACAATTCATATGGAGTTACATGTATTGGTAACATATCTAAATACGATTGTAGATTATTTTTTATAAGAGCCATTGCTCCTACTACTATTGGGACTGTGTGTATCTTTCTTCTACATTGCTCTCATTTCTGCCTGCAAATCCTGACATTTTATAACTTTGTGTCTCTCTGTACGCAAGACACTGTAGTAACTGGGTGTGGTGATTTCAATGATCGATGCTACTTTTGTCTTCTTTTCATTGACCACTGTATCTGGTTTTCTCACATCTCATGTGATGTAAACTTCATCATTTTCTATGATGCCTTGTGGCTCATGTTTCCAGTGTTTTTCAGACACTTCAGTACCATAATGTTTGCACAATCCCCAGTGCAACAATATTGCCACATGATTATGCCTTTCAGTATACAGTCGCCCTGCCAGTAGTATTTCACAACCAGCAATGAGGTGTACGACTGTTTCCAATTCGGTTTTACAAAACCTACATTTGTCTGTTTCTCCCACATGTTCAATGGACTTTGTAAACCAACGTGTACGCAGGCCACTATGTTGGGCCACCAATATTAACCTTTCATCTCTTGGTTTGAATTCATCTCTCCTTAAACTTTCCTGAGTTAATTCCTGATCAACATGAGGTTTTTCCAGAAGTTTTCTATACTCGCAACTATATTTATGCATTTTCCAGATTTCTTGATTTCTCATCTGGTCCTTCTTTCTTTTGTTTCTGGCACATTCAGTTGCTGCCTAATTTTTATTTACTTCTTGTTTGATTTCCATTCCTGCTTGATGGCAATATGCTTCTGATAGATAAAGCAGAAGAGTCATCTTAGATTTATTCTCCTCATGTTTCAAAACTTTCACTACGTTTGGGTCTTGTGAGGTCAGCAGATTTGTGTGGAGTCCCACAATTGCAGATGTATAGATGTAATCAGTTTCAAGAAGACCCACCCCTTCTTTGGAACCGGGAATATATAATCTTGGTATGCACTGATTTTTATAAATCATTTGGTAAGCATGAAGCATCCTTCTTGTTTGTCTTCCTTTTGGCAACTGGCACGTACTTGGAAATGAACTTCTGAAGAGTCATTAATTCATTCTTCTTCAGAATCTTGAGCACTTCAAGCAGTATCATATGAGCTTCTCAGCTAACTATACAGAAGTTAGAACTGCACACCCGAACTCTGAGGAAGAACCTACTGTACAATGTAACTGCTATGCAAAATAAAAACACTCTGTGTTCCTCATGGTTCCCAACAGTTCACTCCATATACCCATTCAATTAAATCTACAAAATGCGTGTATTATCAAAGGCCCATTCACAAGTGAAGATTAAAAACACACTTTAATGAGCAAAAAAAAGTCATAAAAATATATATACATCCAATAAGCGCTTTCATCTCAATACTTCATGGGAAGTTTTATAGCAAAGAACAATCACGTGATCACCTTCTGCAATGACATCACTTCCCCCAGACACCCCCCCCAGCACTTGGTGTTCCCAGGGTGTTCCCTATCCAAGTACTATCCAAGCCCAACCCTGCTTAGCTTCCAAAAAATCCCTTTCATATAATGAGATATCTAAGGTGAACTAATGTTTGTTATACACTTTGACACCTATAAAATACATATAACCCACACAAAAAAACTATATAATTAAATTTATTAAAGATAAATACATTCAAATTTCAAACTTAAATGCATGTTGAAAAATTCCAACAATAATATAATATAACAAACCACCAAACAATAACAAGAGACAGTGTTTATGAGGTTGAAGCAAAGAAAAAATCTTTTCAGAGATAAATAAAATATTTTAAAATATTAAAAATGTTTTACAAAGGTGTATGCAATGGAAATAACTATCTTTCTAGAGCTTGTAATTTTAATATCAAGATATAGATAGTTGTTCATTTAATCCAGGACAGGATGTTGCATTTAGCCGCAACTGCTAAATCAATTCATGTTTTTCTAGTAGTAGTGTCCAATCCCCCTCTTCTTCCAGAGATGTTTAAAGCCTCTATAACAAATAAACTTTATGTGAATAGATAACAAATTCAGCACAGTGTTTGGCTAAAGAATAAGCGTATTTTCCTATTCATATATCCCTTAAATATTCATATATATGATTCTTGAACTTTCTATCCAGCTATGTATCTATCTATCTATGTAGAAGACTAGGCACTGAGTACAGATTTCCAATAAAGTATTCTTTCTGTATCACAGTAATATTTACCTACTATCCTAATTCAAGTATTGTTAACATGCATCTTGCTCCCTTCCAAAACAAATTTGCAATGAGAACAGGAACTACATTTTTCATAATTCCCTGAATTTTTCTTTTTGTTTTTGTCTCAAATATATTCTTAAGGTTTTGTTCTTTTCAGTATATTATGGATGTTTTTCCCCTATCCATTCTCTTATTTCTTTATCATCCATTAATATTTCCCAATTTTAACACATTATACTTTTTATATCATAACTTTTAGGCCCAAAAGTGGTAATAAATGAACTCTTGTAATTTTTACCAATGGGGGAGGGGGTACATAAGTGTCCTGTACCTAACATTTCATGATCCCCTCTCCCAGACATTTCTCTATCATGCTCACGTCTGCCTACATGCTCATCATTACTTATATTACTGTCCCATAAAACAGCCCTAAAAAGTTCCTTTTCTCTATCATGCTCACGTCTGCCTACATGCTCATCATTACTTATATTACTGTCCCATAAAACAGCCTTAAAATGTTCCTTTTCTCTATCATGCTCACGTCTGCCTACATGCTCATCATTACTTATATTACTGTCCCATAAAACAGCCTTAAAATGTCCCTTTTCTCTATCATGCTCACGTCTGCCTACATGCTCATCATTACTTATATTACTGTCCCATAAAACAGCCTTAAAATGTTCCTTTTCTCTATCATGCTCACGTCTGCCTACATGCTCATCATTACTTATATTACTGTCCCATAAAACAGCCTTAAAATGTTCCTTTTCTCTATCATGCTCACGTCTGCCTACATGCTCTTCCTTACTTATATTACTGTCCCATAAAACAGCCTTAAAATGTTCCTTTTCTCTATCATGCTCACGTCTGCCTACATGCTCATCATTACTTATATTACTGTCCCATAAAACAGCCTTAAAATGTTCCTTTTCTCTATCATGCTCACGTCTGCCTACATGCTCATCATTACTTATATTACTGTCCCATAAAACAGCCTTAAAATGTTCCTTTTCTCTGTCATGCTCATGTCTGCCTACATGCTCATCATTACTTATATTACTGTCCCATAAAACAGGCTTAAAATGTTCCTTTTCTCTATCATGCTCACGTCTGCCTACATGCTCATCATTACTTATATTACTGTCCCATAAAACAGCCTTAAAATGTTCCTTTTCTCTATCATGCTCATGTCTGCCTACATGCTCATCATTACTTATATTACTGTCCAATAAAATAGTCTTAAAATGTTCCTTTTCTCTATCATGCTCACGTCTGCCTACATGCTCATCATTACTTATATTACTGTCCCATAAAACAGCCTTAAAATGTTCCTTTTCTCTATCATGCTCACGTCTGCCTACATGCTCATCATTACTTATATTACTGTCCCATAAAACAGCCTTAAAATGTTCCTTTTCTCTATCATGCTCACGTCTGCCTACATGCTCATCATTACTTATATTACTGTCCCATAAAACAACCTTAAAATGTTCCTTTTCTCTATCATGCTCACGTCTGCCTACATGCTCATCATTACTTATATTACTGTCCCATAAAACAGCCTTAAAATGTTCCTTTACGCCTCTCCGTCATGCCTACATGCTCATCATTACTTATATTACTGTCCCATAAAACAGCCTTAAAATGTTCCTTTTCTCTATCATGCTCACGTCTGCCTACATGCTCATCATTACTTATATTACTGTCCCATAAAACAGCCTTAAAATGTTCCTTTTCTCTATCATGCTCACGTCTGCCTACATGCTCATCATTACTTATATTACTGTCCCATAAAACAGCCTTAAAATGTTCCTTTTCTCTATCATGCTCACGCCTGCCTACATGCTCATCATTACTTATATTACTGTCCCATAAAACAGCCTTAAAATGTTCCTTTTCTCTATCATGCTCACGTCTGCCTACATGCTCATCATTACTTATATTACTGTCCCATAAAACAGCCTTAAAATGTTCCTTTTCTCTATCATGCTCACTTCTGCCTACATGCTCATCATTACTTATATTACTGTCCCATAAAACAGCCTTAAAATGTTCCTTTTCTCTATCATGCTCACATCTGCCTACATGCTCATCATTACTTATATTACTGTCCCATAAAACAGCCTTAAAATGTTCCATTTCTCACCTATATGTTGTGGGGATGGGCCTACATGCTCATCATTACTTATATTACTGTCCCATAAAATTTCAGAGACAAATCTTTGCTGCTGGCAATCTTTTTTCAGCCATACATCTAATTATGCTATCTCCATATTATTAGCTGTATGTGTAAACCTTAAAAAGATGTGGTTTCATTCAAATAACTTAAAAATTGGTAAATCTCCTCACTGATCCATGTCCTTAAAATAAAAAAAAACATTGTCCAGGAAGCAAGTATAAAATCTACAGTAGGTAAATAGGGTTATTCAAATAAAAGCTTCTTCTCCCACTGTAACATAACAATATTAGCATATAAGTCCCCACAAGGGACTCCCATTGCCGCACCTTGTCTTTGCAAGAAGTATTCCTTTTCAAACAATATAAAATTATTAAAAAGCACTATCTCTAATAATATACATTAATTCTTTCTTGTGTCAGCCCTTTACTTATATTACTGTCCCATAAAACAGCCTTAAAATGTTCCTTTTCTCCATCATGCTCACGTCTGCCTACATGCTCATCATTACTTATATTACTGTCCCATAAAACAGCCTTAAAATGTTCCTTTTCTCTATCATGCTCACATCTGCCTACATGCTCATCATTACTTATATTACTGTCCCATAAAACAGCCTTAAAATGTTCCTTTTCTCTATCATGCTCACGTCTGCCTACATGCTCATCATTACTTATATTACTGTCCCATAAAACAGCCTTAAAATGTTCCTTTTCTCTATCATGCTCACGTCTGCCTACATGCTCATCATTACTTATATTACTGTCCCATAAAACAGCCTTAAAATGTTCCTTTTCTCTATCATGCTCACGTCTGCCTACATGCTCATCATTACTTATATTACTGTCCCATAAAACAGCCTTAAAATGTTCCTTTTCTCTATCATGCTCACGTCTGCCTACATGCTCATCATTACTTATATTACTGTCCCATAAAACAGCCTTAAAATGTTCCTTTTCTCTATCATGCTCACGTCTGCCTACATGCTCATCATTACTTATATTACTGTCCCATAAAACAGCCTTAAAATGTTCCTTTTCTCTATCATGCTCACGTCTGCCTACATGCTCATCATTACTTATATTACTGTCCCATAAAACAGCCTTAAAATGTTCCTTTTCTCTATCATGCTCATGTCTGCCTACATGCTCATCATTACTTATATTACTGTCCCATAAAACAGCCTTAAAATGTTCCTTTTCTCTATCATGCTCACGTCTGCCTACATGCTCATCATTACTTATATTACTGTCCCATAAAACAGCCTTAAAATGTTCCTTTTCTCTATCATGCTCACGTCTGCCTACATGCTCATCATTACTTATATTACTGTCCCATAAAACAGCCTTAAAATGTTCCTTTTCTCTATCATGCTCACGTCTGCCTACATGCTCATCATTACTTATATTACTGTCCCATAAAACAGCCTTAAAATGTTCCTTTTCTCTATCATGCTCACGTCTGCCTACATGCTCATCATTACTTATATTACTGTCCCATAAAACAGCCTTAAAATGTTCCTTTTCTCTATCATGCTCACGTCTGCCTACATGCTCATCATTACTTATATTACTGTCCCATAAAACAGCCTTAAAATGTTCCTTTTCTCTATCATGCTCACGTCTGCCTACATGCTCATCATTACTTATATTACTGTCCCATAAAACAGCCTTAAAATGTTCCTTTTCTCTATCATGCTCACGTCTGCCTACATGCTCATCATTACTTATATTACTGTCCCATAAAACAGCCTTAAAATGTTCCTTTTCTCTATCATGCTCACTTCTGCCTACATGCTCATCATTACTTATATTACTGTCCCATAAAACAGCCTTAAAATGTTCCTTTTCTCTATCATGCTCACGTCTGCCTACATGCTCATCATTACTTATATTACTGTCCCATAAAACAGCCTTAAAATGTTCCTTTTCTCTATCATGCTCACGCCTGCCTACATGCTCATCATTACTTATATTACTGTCCCATAAAACAGCCTTAAAATGTTCTTTCTATCATGCTCACGTCTGCCTACATGCTCATCATTACTTATATTACTGTCCCATAAAACAGCCTTAAAATGTTCCTTTTCTCTATCATGCTCACGTCTGCCTACATGCTCATCATTACTTATATTACTGTCCCATAAAACAGCCTTAAAATGTTCCTTTTCTCTATCATGCTCACTTCTGCCTACATGCTCATCATTACTTATATTACTGTCCCATAAAACAGCCTTAAAATGTTCCTTTTCTCTATCATGCTCACGTCTGCCTACATGCTCATCATTACTTATATTACTGTCCCATAAAACAGCCTTAAAATGTTCCTTTTCTCTATCATGCTCACGTCTGCCTACATGCTCATCATTACTTATATTACTGTCCCATAAAACAGCCTTAAAATGTTCCTTTTCTCTCTCATGTATTACTTCCATCATTACATCACTGACTTTTCAGGGGATAACTGCTTCTCAAACACATCCCGTCTAAACAGTCACATTCATCTAAAAAGGACTCAAAAGTACTCACCATTCCTGCAGCATGCACAAATTGGCCATTTATTACGACCTATATGTTGGTGGGGATGGGCACTAGAGAAGTGTAAAAAAAATTAGAGGATGTCTCTTCTAAAAATTTCAGAGACAAATCTTTGCTGCTGGCAATCTTTTTTCAGCCATACATCCAAGTATGCTATCACCATATTATTACTGTATAAACCTTAAAAGATGTGTTCATTCAAATAACTTAAAATTGGTATCTCCTCACTGATCCATGTCCTTAAAATAAAAAACATGCTCATCATTACTTATATTACTGTCCCATAAAACAGCCTTAAAATGTTCCTTTTCTCTATCATCACCTCTGCCTACATGCTCATCATTACTTATATTACTGTCCCATAAAACAGCCTTAAAATGTTCCTTTTCTCTATCATGCTCACGTCTGCCTACATGCTCATCATTACTTATATTACTGTCCCATAAAACAGCCTTAAAATGTTCCTTTTCTCTATCATGCTCACGTCTGCCTACATGCTCATCATTACTTATATTACTGTCCCATAAAACAGCCTTAAAATGTTCCTTTTCTCTATCATGCTCACGTCTGCCTACATGCTCATCATTACTTATATTACTGTCCCATAAAACAGCCTTAAAATGTTCCTTTTCTCTATCATGCTCACGTCTGCCTACATGCTCATCATTACTTATATTACTGTCCCATAAAACAGCCTTAAAATGTTCCTTTTCTCTATCATGCTCACGTCTGCCTACATGCTCATCATTACTTATATTACTGTCCCATAAAACAGCCTTAAAATGTTCCTTTTCTCTATCATGCTCACGTCTGCCTACATGCTCATCATTACTTATATTACTGTCCCATAAAACAGCCTTAAAATGTTCCTTTTCTCTATCATGCTCACGTCTGCCTACATGCTCATCATTACTTATATTACTGTCCCATAAAACAGCCTTAAAATGTTCCTTTTCTCTATCATGCTCACGTCTGCCTACATGCTCATCATTACTTATATTACTGTCCCATAAAACAGCCTTAAAATGTTCCTTTTCTCTATCATGCTCACGTCTGCCTACATGCTCATCATTACTTATATTACTGTCCCATAAAACAGCCTTAAAATGTTCCTTTTCTCTATCATGCTCACGTCTGCCTACATGCTCATCATTACTTATATTACTGTCCCATAAAACAGCCTTAAAATGTTCCTTTTCTCTATCATGCTCACGTCTGCCTACATGCTCATCATTACTTATATTACTGTCCCATAAAACAGCCTTAAAATGTTCCTTTTCTCTATCATGCTCACGTCTGCCTACATGCTCATCATTACTTATATTACTGTCCCATAAAACAGCCTTAAAATGTTCCTTTTCTCTATCATGCTCACGTCTGCCTACATGCTCATCATTACTTATATTACTGTCCCATAAAACAGCCTTAAAATGTTCCTTTTCTCTATCATGCTCACGTCTGCCTACATGCTCATCATTACTTATATTACTGTCCCATAAAACAGCCTTAAAATGTTCCTTTTCTCTATCATGCTCACTTCTGCCTACATGCTCATCATTACTTATATTACTGTCCCATAAAACAGCCTTAAAATGTTCCTTTTCTCTATCATGCTCACGTCTGCCTACATGCTCATCATTACTTATATTACTGTCCCATAAAACAGCCTTAAAATGTTCCTTTTCTCTATCATGCTCACGTCTGCCTACATGCTCATCATTACTTATATTACTGTCCCATAAAACAGCCTTAAAATGTTCCTTTTCTCTATCATGCTCACGTCTGCCTACATGCTCATCATTACTTATATTACTGTCCCATAAAACAGCCTTAAAATGTTCCTTTTCTCTATCATGCTCACGTCTGCCTACATGCTCATCATTACTTATATTACTGTCCCATAAAACAGCCTTAAAATGTTCCTTTTCTCTATCATGCTCACGTCTGCCTACATGCTCATCATTACTTATATTACTGTCCCATAAAACAGCCTTAAAATGTTCCTTTTCTCTATCATGCTCACGTCTGCCTACATGCTCATCATTACTTATATTACTGTCCCATAAAACAGCCTTAAAATGTTCCTTTTCTCTATCATGCTCACGTCTGCCTACATGCTCATCATTACTTATATTACTGTCCCATAAAACAGCCTTAAAATGTTCCTTTTCTCTATCATGCTCACGTCTGCCTACATGCTCATCATTACTTATATTACTGTCCCATAAAACAGCCTTAAAATGTTCCTTTTCTCTATCATGCTCACGTCTGCCTACATGCTCATCATTACTTATATTACTGTCCCATAAAACAGCCTTAAAATGTTCCTTTTCTCTATCATGCTCACGTCTGCCTACATGCTCATCATTACTTATATTACTGTCCCATAAAACAGCCTTAAAATGTTCCTTTTCTCTATCATGCTCACGTCTGCCTACATGCTCATCATTACTTATATTACTGTCCCATAAAACAGCCTTAAAATGTTCCTTTTCTCTATCATGCTCACGTCTGCCTACATGCTCATCATTACTTATATTACTGTCCCATAAAACAGCCTTAAAATGTTCCTTTTCTCTATCATGCTCACGTCTGCCTACATGCTCATCATTACTTATATTACTGTCCCATAAAACAGCCTTAAAATGTTCCTTTTCTCTATCATGCTCACGTCTGCCTACATGCTCATCATTACTTATATTACTGTCCCATAAAACAGCCTTAAAATGTTCCTTTTCTCTATCATGCTCACTTCTGCCTACATGCTCATCATTACTTATATTACTGTCCCATAAAACAGCCTTAAAATGTTCCTTTTCTCTATCATGCTCACGTCTGCCTACATGCTCATCATTACTTATATTACTGTCCCATAAAACAGCCTTAAAATGTTCCTTTTCTCTATCATGCTCACGCCTGCCTACATGCTCATCATTACTTATATTACTGTCCCATAAAACAGCCTTAAAATGTTCCTTCTCTATCATGCTCACGTCTGCCTACATGCTCATCATTACTTATATTACTGTCCCATAAAACAGCCTTAAAATGTTCCTTTTCTCTCTCATGCTCACTTCTGCCTACATGCTCATCATTACTTATATTACTGTCCCATAAAACAGCCTTAAAATGTTCCTTTTCTCTATCATGCTCACGTCTGCCTACATGCTCATCATTACTTATATTACTGTCCCATAAAACAGCCTTAAAATGTTCCTTTTCTCTATCATGCTCACTTCTGCCTACATGCTCATCATTACTTATATTACTGTCCCATAAAACAGCCTTAAAATGTTCCTTTTCTCTATCATGCTCACGTCTGCCTACATGCTCATCATTACTTATATTACTGTCCCATAAAACAGCCTTAAAATGTTCCTTTTCTCTATCATGCTCACGTCTGCCTACATGCTCATCATTACTTATATTACTGTCCCATAAAACAGCCTTAAAATGTTCCTTTTCTCTCTCATGTATTACTTCCATCATTACATCACTGACTTTTCAGGGGATAACCGCTTCTCAAAAACATCCCCTCTAAACAGTCACATTCATCTAAAAAGGACTCAAAAGTACTCACCATTCCTGCAGCATGCACGAATTGGCCATTTATTACGACCTATATGTTGTGGGGATGGGCACTAGAGAAGTGTAAAAAAAATTAGAGTATGTCTCTTCTAAAAATTTCAGAGACAAATCTTTGCTGCTGGCAATCTTTTTTCAGCCATACATCCAAGTATGCTATCTCCATATTATTAGCTGTATGTGTAAACCTTAAAAAGATGTGGTTTCATTCAAATAACTTAAAAATTGGTAAATCTCCTCACTGATCCATGTCCTTAAAATAAAAAAAAACATTGTCCAGGAAGCAAGTATAAAATCTACAGTAGGTAAATAGGGTTATTCAAATAAAAGCTTCTTCTCCCACTGTAACATAACAATATTAGCATATAAGCCCCCACAAGGGACTCCCATTGCCGCACCTTGTCTTTGCAAGAAGTATTCCTTTTCAAACAATATAAAATTATTAAAAAGCACTATCTCTAATAATATACATTAATTCTTTCTTGTGTCAGCCCTTTACTTATTAAAAAAATGCAAAACCATTCACCTCCAGTTTCACAGGGAGTAACAGAATGTAAATCTTTAATATCTATGTTTAGAAAGATACAGCTCTTACCGAAGGCAGTGTCATTAATCATATTAAGACAACCCCAAGAGTCTTTACAAATGCTAGTTTCTTTCCTGACCAACTCTTTCAATTGTATGTCCAAAAATTTAGCCATAGAATGTTACTGAACCTCTAGCATACACTATGGGGTGCATTTTGGGTTGTTTTAAATCCTTATGTAACTTTGGGACTCCAAAAATCATTAGGTTCACTGGGTAGAGGACATCCAAAAAATTAAAATCATCAGTTGCGATACAACCTTCGATAAATAAGTTATGTAAATCCCTTTTAATTCTTCTGTATGGCCCATTCATCTCATTAAGTGATACTTTTGTTTAAGTGTCAGTATTAAGAATTTCTAGCATCTTCTCACTATAGTCATCTTTGTTCATGACTACCAGACCCTCTCCCTTATCAAGTTTTATAAATCTCACCCCTTTATCATTTTCAACACATTCAATTTTCTACTTTCTTCTTCACTTAAATTATTACAGTAAAAATGTTTACACTTCCATATATTGTGAATACCTACCTCACAAATACGCTCAAATAAATGACTGGTAGGATGAGTGAGGGGATTGTAAGTGCTAAAAATAGACAGTGGTTTTATTGCCCAGTCTATGCCATGAAACAATAAATTTAAGTTCTATTTTCTGACAAACTGTTTCAAGTCGATTAAAATCTGAGATATATCAGGCTTCTTCTCAGGAACAAAAGTCATTCCTTTTGCAAAAATATCACAAGTAACTGCATCAAATGTCACAAGAAGGGATCAAAAATCTCCCCGCATGGTCAAGTGGTACTACACTCATTTCCCTCTCCCCTTTTGCTTCCCCCTCCAACACCCTTGCTGGGGGGCAGATGTTCCTGATTGTGGTCCCCAGTAAATGTTTGGCTGTTGCTCATATTCTTTCCATTCTGGTATCCGTTTCTCAGCCTCTTCGAGGGTCTCCGTTCTGGTCCTTGATCATGGTCTAAAAGGCATCATTCCCCATTTGTTCAACAACTCTATTCACAGCATTAACAACATGACTTGGGAACTGTTTCATCCCCCCAAACTTGTAAGGGTGGGGGTTTGCAGAGGTAGGCAGTATTAATATTATAGGCATTTTTGTCTCTATTTAGTTTTTTTATTTTTCTGTTTTTTTATCTTTGCCACTTGTTCATCTATGTTTTTAAAAATGTGAGTGCATTTGAACTCATTATTTAAGTATTTGGGGTCTTGTAAAATAAACATGTCCAAATCAGCTACCTCATTACTTTATGTTTCAATAAGTCTCTCATTATGTTTTCCACAAAATTGATATACTCCAACCCCTGCCTGTCAAAGAGTTGGAGCAATTCTTTATAGAATGCAGAATCTGGTTGTAAACCAGTAGGGTACCACCAAATGTGGATACCCTTTGTTACAATGTTCAGTTTAATGCATTCCATGAAATATAAATTGTCAAGTTGCATTTTCTTTATTTTGATGAGTTTGTAATCAAATACATCCAGTCTGCTCACTAAATTGTCATTATTAACATTAGCATTACCAGTCTCTCTATTTAAGCTCACATTAAGTCACAACCAATCACTCAAAACAGAAGCAGTTGGGTCCTGTCTAACTATATTTAAAACAGGGTTACTTACTTCAGTATTGTCCAGTAGTGTAATAGTTTGTAAAAAGGGATGTAAACTACTACTTACACTTCCACAATGAACTCCTGAGCCACCATGTTCTTCCATGTTATTACCATTTAATTGTGAATCTGTTCTCCCATCACATTCATTTCTGGTGACCAGGAGGTTGGTTATGTCCATTGGATTAAGTGAACAGCTATCTATATCTTGCATATTAAAATTAGAACCTCTAGAAAGATAGTTATTTCCATTGCATACACCTTTGTTAACAGCTTTTAATATTTTAAAATATTTTATTTATATCTGAAAAGAGATTCTCTTTGCTTCAACGTCATAAAAAATGTCTCGTTATTGATTGATGGTTTGTTATTTTATATTATTGTTGGAATTTTTCAACATGCATTTAAGTTTGAAATTTGAATGTATTTGTCTTTACTGAATTTAATTATATAGTTTTTTTGTGTGGCTTATATGTATTTTATAGGTGTCAAAATTTATAACAAACACTAGTTCACATTAGATATCTCGTTATATGAAAAGGGAATTTTTTGGGAAGCTAAGCAGGGCTGGGCTTGGTTAATACTTGGATGGGGAACAACCTGGGAACATCAAGTGCTGGGGGTGGGCCTGGTGGATGTGATGTCATTGCAGAAGGTGGTCATGTGATTGTTCTTTGCTATAAAACTTCCTGTGAAGTATCTAATAGCATCTGATGAAGTTTCAAAGTATTGAGATGAAAGTTATTGGATGTAGATATATATATATTTTTATTACTTTTTTTGCTCACCCAGACTCTGTTGCAGTTTGCTGTGAGGGGAACAGTTGGTTTGCTTTTGTTTGTTGTATTCTGTATTGCTTTATTGCCTTTTTCTATTTTGTATACTGTGATTTGTTTTCTTTACACTGTGTTTTACTTCTATTCTGCTTTTAATTGCACATTAAAACTTGAAAAGACACCACAGCTCTGTCTCTTGTGAATCAGACAGAATTTTTTCCATCTTCCCACCCAGTTACTGTTGTGTTCTTAAACACCACTATATTTCTAGTAGCCTGCCTCTTATGTTAATTTGATCATATATTTCATTTCCTCTCTGCTTTTACTGGTTGGTGTGAGTAAGCACAAAATTATCATTTTGTGAAATCACTCCCCTTTGACTGTTTAAATTTATTGGCCATCCTACTGTATTCCATAGGACCAGAATAAAAAAAAGTGACCACCCCCTTTCAATCTATATTGCTGATTTAAAAATAGTGACTCTCCACTAAAACTTAACTTTTTAGACAGGTAAAACTTAAGTTACCTACTTTCCCGTCTAACTCCTCTAGTGCACACTGCAGTGTTTAGGATAAATCATTTTTTTCATCTTACCTTTAAGCACATATTGCAAGATCACCAGTTATTGGAGAGCCCACATTCGGCCTCTCAGTAGTCATCTTGGGGTTAGTGCTTCTGTTTTCTCCTGATGAGAGCAGGAGTGCAGTTACATTTATTTCCTGGGGACTGCTGATCACCA
This sequence comes from Protopterus annectens, assembly GCF_019279795.1. NCBI lineage: Eukaryota > Metazoa > Chordata > Ceratodontiformes > Protopteridae > Protopterus > Protopterus annectens. The sequence goes on along the minus strand of NC_056750.1, from coordinate 821,576,070 downwards.
GAAAGCTTAATAACTGATTTATATGTAACAGCTTCGAATCTGTGCTTATATTCTGATCTTGGTAAGAGTAGGAGCAGAGTGCATTGATTCCTGACTCTTTCTGGTTGGAGAGTGAGTGTCTGTGCTTAACGTACCTGATTGGTCTATTTGCTATTCAAGGCATCTATCAGAAAAAGGCTACAAGCCAGCAGACCCTTACAGCATCTGGAACAAGAATGTGGATCCTTAAACAGGCCATAGCCTGCTTCTCTTCTTGGGATTGGTGCTAACATTTTGCTTCTGGTGAGAGAAAAAAGCAAAGGAGTGTTGTATACCAACAGAGTGAACTTGTGCTAAAACCAGCAGTAGTAGTAGCCAGGCAGGAGCCATTCATGTGACTCCCCTCTTTTTATCATTCTTGACAAGCTAAATCTTTATTTTCAGTAAGTACTGCTTGATTTCTTCCTACCTTTAGAATATCTGTCTAAATACTTCATCCTTACATTTTCAGGGTCTACGTATTAGTTTCCCCCTCAAGTGTTTGGCAGTGCTATGTACAAATTCAGACACTTTGAGTGTCATTTTTCCTGTAAAAGGCTTCAGCACTTAATATATTGAGCTCATATCCAGGCATGTCTAAATGTCATTTCCCTGTGCTTTTTCCTGTCAACCTGCTGAACTTGGGCATCCTGAGGCAATGTAGCAACTGCCTCATGTACATATACAACCCTCTCCTCTTACCTCCCAACACTATGACTTGTGAGAGATGCACATATATAGCCAAACTGGAAGCCAAGCACTCTCCAGCCAAGACTGGATTAACCAGTCAAGAGGAGAAGGTTAGCACCTGCACCACACCATATTCAATACATAGCCTCCAGAACTTACACCACCACAACCCTCACATAGTTAAACAAAACACACACCTACTTTCATGGAGGCTCTCAAAAAAATCTGCCCAAACGACAGAGTCCTCTAAGACAGAAACACAAACAACCACCACATCCCAGCACAAACCATGAGACACATAGCTCACATAAACAGTGTGCCACTCAACCAAAGTCCATAAGGCAAAACAACTTACCCAATTCACTAGTCATAGGCAACTCAATATTAAGGCACACTGATGTCCCACTCACCCAGCCACTGGGGATGCACAAACTAGTGCATTTCTTTGTGCCGGTCCCAAGCCCAGATAAATGGGGAGGGTTGCATCAGGAAGGGCATCCGGTGTAAAAATTCTGCCATATCACTTATGGCGCAAACATTTCATATTTCCATACCGGATCTGTTGAGGCCCGGGTTAACAACGACCGCCACCATTACTGTTAGCCAACAGGGTGCTGACGGAAATTGGGCTACTGTTGGCCAAAGGAGAAGAGGAGGGTGAAGGCATGCCCAAAGGCAGGAAGAGAGGAGGAAGGTTAGTAGTGTAGCAGTGAGGGTAGGAACTTTGAATGTTGGCAGCATGACTGGTATAGGAAGAGAGCTAGCTGATATGATGGAGAGAAGGAAGGTTGATATATTGTGTGTGCAAGAGACCAGATTGAAGGGAAGTAAGGCCAGGTGTTTAGGAAACGGGTTCAAATTGTTCTATCATGGTGTGGATGGCAGGAGAAATGGGGTAGGGGTAATACTAAAGGAACAATATGCCAAGAGTGTTTTAGACATGAAGAGAGTGTCTGACAGAGTGATGTTTATGAAGCTCAAAATCGATGGTGTAATGATGAATGTTGTTAGTGCATATGCTCCACAAGTTGGGTGTGCGATGGATGAGAAAGAGAAATTTTGGAGTGAGTTGGATGAAGTTGTGGTGAGTGTACCCAAGGGTGAAAGACTAGTGATTGGTGCGGACTTTAATGGGCATGTTGGTGAAGTGAACAGAGGGGATGAGGAAGTGATGGGTAGGTATGGTGTTAAGGAGAGGAATGCAGAAGGTCAGATGATTGTGGATTTTGCGAAAAGGATGGACATGGCTGTGGTGAATACGTATTTTAAGAAGAGGGAGGAGCATAGGGTGACATACAAGAGTGGAGGAAGATGCACACAGGTGGATTATATCCTGTGTAGGAGGGCCTGTGAAGGAGATTGGAGACTGTAAAGTGGTGGCAGGGGAAAGTGTAGTTAAGCAGCATAGAATGGTGGTCTGTAGGATGACGTTGGTGATCAAGAAGAGGAGGAGGAGTGTGAAAGCAGTGCCAAGGATTAAATGGTGGATTTTAAAAAAGGGTGATTGTGAAGTGGAGTTTAGGGAAGAGGTAAGACAGGCACTAGGAGGCAGTGGAGAGTTACCGAATAGCTGGGTAACTACAGCAGAACTAGTAAGGGAGATTGCTAGAAAGGTGCTTGGTGTGACATCTGGACAGAGGAAGGAGGAGGACAAGGAGACCTGGTGGTGGAATGAGGAAGTACAGGAGAGTATACAGAGGAAGAGGCTAGTGAAGAAGAAGTGGGATTGTCAAAGAGATGAAGAAAGTAGACATGAGTATAAGGAGATGAGGTGCACGGCAGAGAGAGAGGTGGTGAAAGCTAAGGATAAGGTGTATGGAGAGTTGTATGAGAGATTGGACACTAAAGAGGGAGAAAAGGACCTGGCTAGACAGAGGGACAGAGCTGGGAAAGATGTGCAGCAAGTAAGGGTGATAAAGGATAGTGAGGGAAAGGTACTCACAAGAGAGGAGAGTGTGTTGAGTAGATGGAAAGAGTATTTTGAGAGGCTGATGAATGAAGAGAATGAGAGAGAGAGAGAGAGAGAGAAGGTTGGATGATGTGGGGATAGTGAATCAGGAAGTGAAACAGATTAGCAAGGAGGAAGTAAGGACAGCTATGAAGAGGATGAAGAATGGAAAGGCTGTTGGCCCAGATGACATCCCAATGGGAAGCATGGAGGTGCTTAGGAGAAATGGCAGTGGAATTTTTAACTAGATTGTTTAATGAAATTTTGGAAAGTCAGAGGATGCCTGAGGATTGGAGAAAAAGTGTTTTGGTACCTATCTTTAAGAATAAGGGTGATGTGCAGAGCTGCAGTAACTACAGAGGGATACAATTGATCAGTCACAGCTTGGCGTTATGGGAAAGAGTAGTAGAAGCTAGGTTAAGAAGGGAGGTGATGATTAGTGATCAGCAGTATGGTTTCATGCCAGGAAAGAGCACTACAGATGCAATGTTTGCTCTTGGAGTGTTATTGGAGAAATACAGAGAAGGTCAGAAGGAGTTGCATTGTGTCTTTGTAGACTTGGAGAAAGCATATGACAGGGTGCCTAGAGAAGAGTTGTGGTATTGTATGAGGAAGTTGGGAGTGGCAGAGAAGTATGTAAGAGTGGTACTGGATATGTACGAGGGCAGTGTGACAGTGGTGACTACTGCAGTGGGAGTGACAGATCCATTTAAGGTGGAGGTGGGATTACATCAAGGATCTGCTCTGAGTCCTTTCTTATTTGCAGTGGTGATGGACAGGTTGACAGATGAGATCAGACAGGAGGCCCCGTGGACTATGATGTTTGCAGATGACGTGATCTGTAGTGAGAATGGGAATCAGGTTGAGGAGACTCTGGAGAGGTGGAGATATTCTCTAGAGAGCAGAGGAATGAAGGTCAGCAGGGCTAAGACGGAATATATGTGTGTAAATGAGAGGGAGGGTAGAGGAATGGTGAGGATGCAGGGAGTAGAGTTGGTAAAGGTGGACGAGTTTAAGTATTTGGGATCAACAGTTCAGAGTAATGGTGAATGTGGAAGAGAGGTGAAGAAGAGAGTACAGGCAGGGTGGAATGGGTGGAGAAGAGTGTCAGGAGTGATTTGTGACAGACGGGTACCAGTAAGAGTGAAAGGGAAGGTCTACAAGAGGGTAGTGAGACCAGCTATGTTATATGGGTTGGAGACAGTGGCATTGACAAAAAGGCAGGAGTCAGAGCTGGATGTGGCAGAGTTAAAGATGTTAAGATTTGCATTCAGTGTGACTAGGATGGATAGGATTAGGAATCAGTATATTAGAGGGTCAGCTCATGTTGGACAGTTTGGAGACAAAGCAAGAGAGACAATATTGCATTGGTTTGGACATGTGCTGAGGAGGGATGATGGGTATATTGGGAAAAAGATGCTAAGGATGGAGCTGCCAGGTAAGAGGAAAAGAGGAAGGCCTAAGATAAGGTTTATGGACGTGGTGAGAGAGGACATGCAGGCAGTTGGTGTGACAGAGCAAGATTCAGAGGATAGGAAGAAATGGAAAGAGATGATCCGCTGTGGCGACCCCTAACGGGAAAAGCCAAAAGATGATGATGATGACGATGATGACTGTTGTCCCACTCACTAGGGTGAATATGGAGAAAGTTACGGTCAGCTGCCTTACGGGTGCCAGGATCTGCCACATAATGCATGCACTTAGGTCACTCCACAACAGGTACAAACATGACTCTGTCATTGTCCATGTTGGTGTGAGTGACCTGAGACATACGTCCCTAGACTATATGTAAAGAGACATAGAGGAGCTCTCAGATCTTGTAGCTCAGACAGGTATGACCCTATCTTTGAGTAGCATCCGACCATCACCCAGAATGATACCACAGTACTAGCAGAAAATTATTGACTTCAACAATTGGCTAAGTTTCTGGTGTCATTCAAAGGGGATCCAGTATCTGTTTGCCTAGGATGACATGATCGACAGGCTTTGATACTTTGCCAAAGATGGCCTGCACCTGTCACCCCAGGGATTCCAGATACTGGCCAAGGCTCTTACCACCCCTACAGTGCCTTTTTTAGCCAATGTCCTGAAGACAAAATTACCACTATAACAGCTACAAGCAAATGAAATCTGAGGGTTATGCTACTCAACTCTAGAAGTCGAAATCTCAACATGCAGTCACTCGAAGCACTCCTTAAAATGGAGAATATCGAGACGTGGTTCATGGCTCCGGACAGCATCCCAGCACTACAACGCTATAATTCATACCACACCTTTTGGCCCCTAAACCTGGACCGAAGCACTAAAGGCAGTGGTGTCTCCATATTCATAAAGGATATGCACACCTCCAGATTAGTAGCCCAACATAACGCATCAGAGATACATCAGGTACAACTAACACTGAGTAAAACTGCAATCCATGTTGTAGCCTGCTGTAAATCTCTCACCATGTCCCAAGACTCCCACTCCTCATTTCTAAACACATTGGAAAATAATAGGGTACAACCCAATACCCTTATAGTGGGAGACTTTAACTACCCCTCCATTAACTGGGAAAATTACTCATGTACCAACACACCTGCTCAACATTTTCTGGAATTCATTAATTCCAACATCCTGGACCAACTCATTCTTACCCCCACCAGGGGTAGAAACATCTCTGACCTGGTCATTACTAACATGGGCAACCATTGCTATACACCAGTAATCAACTCCTGCCTGGTCAGATCTGACCACATGCTAATCACCATGGATATCCACATCCCACCCTCACCCCACCAAAGGAAACCACCATAAAAAACTTCTCCAAAGCCAATTTTGGGCTTCTAAAAACAGAAGTGGCTAACTTTACGACACCCATGTAAATGGAAAATAGGTGCATGACTGCTGAATCATACACCAATGCACTGTATGAGCACATACACAAGTGCATGGAAAAGGCCATACTAAACAGAACCAAGACGCTTTCCTCCAAAATAAGGAAGCCAATCTGGTGGTCCCCCACCATAAACAAAATCTACAACAGAAGGAAAAAACTGTTGCAGAAAAGAGTGAATTCCCAAGATTGGAAAAACTGGCTTTGGAGAAAATTGAGATCCATCATCAAATCCTCTAGAATCTGCAGCAATTTTGTTTTCGTAGCTAGCTTTAAAGACAACTACAAGGCATTCTATAGTTATGTCAAGTATCTACATGGCAATACTCAGATCTGCTCTGAGTTACAGCACAATGGCAATACATATGCAGAGTAAATACAAGAGAAGTGAAAAATTTTCAGCAGCATATTTTTTTTATGAATTTTATGACATCATTTGCAATAGTTAGTATGTTTTGTGAGTCTGCAACAGAGTATCAAATGAATGTAATATGCCTTTTATATTGTGCTGTGTTTTAACAAGTGGGTGGGTTGGAATTGAACTAATTAAGAAAGGGGTGGAGAAATGGCTTTATATTGTGTGTGTTTGTGCACTTTATTTTTTTATTCTGAAGAAGTCTTAAACTAGTAAGATGAAAGCATTTGGATTAAACTGCAAATACGCTAAGTACCTGGTGTAACCAGCTTGTTTTTTCACTTCTCTTGTGTTTGCTGAGTTGCTGTGTGGTTTTACATACTAGTTTGTGTTTATGGAAAGTGAAGAGCAGTTGATGGGCACCTTGGGTCCTGACATTAAATGGATGATGGAGTCAATAGCCACACTATCGGCGGCTGTTGCTGGACTTACCCAAAAGGTGGAGAGACTACATGTTGAATTGAGCACAAGGATGGACAATTTTTGTGAATAGTTAAGCCAGGAGCAATCTTTCATTACCCCTGCACAGAGGAACTATAATACTGGTACTACAGAGAACTCTGCGACCATTTCTTTAAATTCAACAGCTGGGCTTGCACATTTTGATAGGCAGGAAGTTGCTAATACCTCCAGCAACATGAATCCAGTGTTTTCTGTTGAGCAATGGCTCAGAGGCGGGGTCTATATTAAAATCTTGAAGTCTGACAATATTGAATAAGATATTGTCAGCACGAGAATACCGAAAGCGCACTACATCAAACGTTTAAATGGAAAATCTCCGTAGGGGGAGATTTCCATTTACTTCAATGTAGTGCATTCTCGGAGTTGGTATATTTAAGTAGGGGGGTGTGGGGGGGTGCAGCCTCCCATGTATGGGGTGCAGGGAGGCTTGCTCCCCTGCCTACACACTATTTATTTAGTTTTTTTTTTTTTTGGTTTCGATGGTTTAAGACTTCGATCACTATCTTTAGTGATTCAAAGTTTTAAACCTTTGAGATTATAATGTAGACCCCAGAAGCGATATGAACTGGGCAGGTGTGAGTTATTTTCAACAAAAAGACAATGGGACATTGGACTCACAAATAAATCACTTCAAGGACTTAATTTATAGGTACAAGAAAATTCAACTTAAAAATGTTTATCTGGGCGAGTGTTTAAGATGTGAACAAATTCCTAAGGGGTTATGAATGTGGAAGTTCCCCACTGGACTATCTAAGGACTCACTTTTGTACCGTGAGCTTATTCAATTGTTCAGTAGACAAGGCTGTGATTTGTTGAATGTATTAATAGTTGATAATAACAGACAACAAATGTTAGTGAAATAGTTAAACTGAATGACAGTATCAAAAATGATTTGTTATTTGAACACAAAACTCTGGAATTTAATAATGTTTTCAGTGATGATGAAAGAAGTTTAAAGGACATTAAGACCAGGAAGGACAAAAGACTTTCGAGGGATAAGCTAGACTATGAAAATGGAACAGCATACCCCAACCCCCCTAGAGGACAGTCTAGGACTGGACAAGACAGGCTTGAGATTAATATGGGTGATGTTAATGACCAACTGGACAACAAATTAGAAGAAACCGACACTTTAAGGACCCCCTCTTCAAGGAGATCCCAGCGACTTTTAGATCAGCAGAATGGCACTCAGGGGAACTGGGGCCACCAACAACATGTGGCGCAGGACCAGCAGAGAGGGAGGGGGAAGAGACACAGGGGCTGAGACAGAATGTCTAGTATTGCAGTTAATTTCCTCTAATGAAGAGGAGACCAGAAAAGACAATGAGGTTACCATTATAAAAAAATACAGGAGAGGATTTTAACATTTATAATCTGAGTCACATCAGCATTAGTTCTGAGTGGGCTGACTTGTTCAAGAAGGGAATGAACTTTGTCCCAGCTAAAAGGGCTAACATAGTGAAAACAATTTTACAGGTAACAATTTTCAGTAGGAAATTGAATTTGGCAATACAATTTCAAAATGGGGCTGACACTGGTGAGTTACCAGTTATTAAAAAGACCTAGCACATATATCCCCCCCAACATCCTATGGTTATTTTATTTCAGACATTGTGTGTTAAAGAATTTCATGACCTTAGATCAGGACAGGATCATAATACAATAGGAAATTTAACACCCAATGAAGTGATGCTTTTTGAAGAGATTTTAGCTAATAGAACATTAGAATCATGAAACCGGACAAAGGTGTGTGTGTGTGTGGGGGGGGGGGGGGCTGGTGATAATGGATGTTAATGACTACATTAGCAGGATGTTTGAACTACTATATAGTGATACCTATACACAAGTCTCCCATAATGAACTCAACATTGCTTACAGAAATGTTGATTTAACATTGGTTGAGTTGTTGCTGAATGGGTAGATTTTTCTAGTGGAACACAAATTTTTGGAGACAGTACATCCACGGATCCCAACAATTTTTGGGATCCCAACAATTCACAAATCTATCACCCAATAGTGGATGCAAAAACATTTAGTTTTGCAAAATTTGTGGATTTTAAAGTTAAACGTGCTTGAGAACAGGGCAACGTTGTTGAGAGATTCTTGGGACTTTCTTGGGGAAGTTAGACAAGAAATGTCTGACAACTTACTAATGGTAACAGTAGACATTTGTGATTTGTTTTCAGTCATCCCACATGAACAGGGGATTGACTGGTTTTGTGACTAGTCAAAAACACAAACATGGACTGTAATACTGTCTCTACTTTAAGTGCGTACCTTGAGCTTGTGTTAGAAAACAACTTTGTGAGCTTTGAGGAGCATTTATTTAAGCAGAGGCAGGGGGTAGCAATGGGTGCATGTTGTGCTCCTGTCTTTGCTAACATAGTGCTAGCCCAGTGGGAGGATGTTTTTGTCTTTAATTCACCTTTTAAAGACTGTTGGGTGCTCTATGGCTGACTTTTAGATGATGTGGTGCTATAGACGGTGAGGCTAGGCTGAATGAATTCTTTCAATATATTAATGGAACGACACATTTTGTGAGATTTAACATGTGTATGGACAGAGATGTGCTTCACTATTTGGATGTCACCATTAGAACAACAAGGTTTTTACATTGCATCTTTATAGGAAGCCTACTTATTCAAATTCCTTGCTACACTACAATAGTTGGCACCCTACACATCAAAAGAGAGCCTTGGTTAAAGGACAATTTGTAAGATTGGCCAGAATGGTTTCTGTACTGGATGATTTTCTCCAGGAATGTGAGCTTTTGGAAGGTGTGTTAACTAGAAGGGGGTATCCAAAGGAGATGGTTGTCAATATAATGAGTGAGGTTCAGATGAAAAGGAATGAAGGGGTGTATCATGTGTTGTTGAACACCATTGCCATATTGCAAACACCTGGATATGGGAATAGAGAGAGTTTTGGAAGGGCATTGATACTACCATATAGCATTGACTGTTATGACATTTGTAACACTCTCAAGAGAATTTTCTGAATGGACCCTGAGTTACTTTCCTTGTTAGGAGAAAAAATGGCCATTATATAAAAAAAAGAGGCGGCTTTCAAGGGGATGTTGGAGAGTAGCCATGGTGGAAGAGTTGATGGAAGATGTTTTAAATGTGCCCAATGTCAACGTGTAGTTCACCAAGATAGAATTACTATTGTGAACTTTGGCACTATTAAACCTCCTAAAAATATTTTTGTTATTCCAAAGGAGTTGTATATGTTGCAGTATGTCAGGCATGTGGAAGTCATTATGTGGGGAAAACCAAGAGAGCATTCAGGACTAGGATCTACAAGCATATTTATGAAATTAAACATCACAATGAAAATAATGCCCTATACAGACATATTAGGGAGAACCCAACACATGCCTTTAAATTTTGTACCATAGATGACGTTGACGTAGGACCTAGGGGTGGGGCAAGTGGGGGAAAGTGATGAATTTTTAGAATTTAAAGAGCTAAAATGGCAAATTAAGCTTAACTCTGATGAAAAGCCTGGACTTAATGACAGGCTGTCATTAAGTTCTTATTTGAAATTGAAAGCAGCATATTTTTTTTATGAATTTTATGACATCATTTGCAATATTTAGTATGTTTTGTGAGTCTGCAACAGAGTATCAAATGAATGTAATATACCTTTTATGTTGTGCTGTGTTTAACAACTGGGCAGGTCTGAACTGAACTAATCAAGAAAGGGGTGGAGAAATGGCTTTATAATGTGTGTGCGTTTATGCATTTTTATTCTGAAGAAGTCAGAAACTAGTAAGATGAAAGCGTCTGCATTAAACTGCAAATTCACCAAGTACCTGGTGTGACCGACTTGTTTTTTCACTTCTCTTGTGTTTGCTGCATTGCTGTGTGGTAATACATATACAGAACCAACTGATATTGCCAACATATTGCCTGACAGGTTCAGAGCAAACTTTACCCCCCCTTTCACCCCCCCAAAGGGCCTATCACAATACCTGAGGAATGCCAAGTCCCTCACACCATCCCTCACTCAGGAATCATAGATAGACTCACTAAACTAGGCATAAACCCCTATGTCATAAGATGGGTTGCCAACTGGCTCACTGATAAAACCCACACTGTGAAAGCAGCAGACTCCAGATCTGACTAACGACCAGTTACAAGTGGTGTACCATAAGGATCAGTCCAAGGTCCTCTCCTGTTTGGCATCTACTTCTCTGAAGTTCAAGCCAACACAAAGGGACTCTGGCTGACCAAGTTCACCGATGATTGCAAACTGGGAGCCATTACTGATTCTCCAACTGATGTAGACATTCTACAAAAGGGCCTCACCGACACCAATGACTGGTGCCAGAACCATGGCCTTAAGCTCAGTACCAAAAAGTGCATTTTCATTCCCTTTGGGAAAAATTCGGTGCCCATAAACTACCACATAGACAGTAGTCCACTAAACACAGAAGGTGTGATAAGAGACCTGGGGACACAGGTTGACAGCAACCTCTCCTTTGATGCCACTGTAATCAGAAAGTCCTTCTATGTGGCACATCACATTACAAAAGGCTTCTCATCCAGGAAGAAAGAGGTCATAATCCCCCTCTACTCATCCCTCATTAGACCTGTTATAGAATACAATGCCCCATTTTGTACGTACCTCACTAGACACTTACAACAACTGGAAAGGCCACAAACAATACCTCACTAAGAGGACCTTAAGCCTTAGACATATGCCCTACATGGACAGACTCAAAAAAACTCCACCTATACTGTGTCTCTTATTGCCTACTTAGAGGCGATCACTGCTTAACCTACAAAGCCATGTCTGACCCAGAGCTGCTAAATATGCTACACCTAAAGAAATCCCAATCCCTCCGTGCCACACGCTCCAGGGACCTAAACCTCATTACCACAATAAATGGAACATGCTGGAGGGACAGGTTCCTAACCCAGAGACTTCCCATACTCTGGAACAAACTTCCCATTCATGTCAAGCAGAGCACTTAACTGACCCTCTTTAAGAGAAATCTTGACGAGTGGATGGGCAATAGGAAGTTCACCCTGGGAATCACTTCAGTGGCCTTGCTTGACAGGGGTACTGGGAATTAACTTTGGGTGGCATGATGCCAGGGAATCTTGTTGGGCTAGGCTTATATAGTCTCCAGGGCTATTAGCCTAGTACACACCTATGAACCTATTAAAGTGTGTTTTTAATCTTCACTTTTGAATGGGCCTTTGATAATCCATGCATTTTGTGGATTTAATTGAATGGATATACAGAGTGAACTGTTGAGGCTGTGAGGAACACAGGGAGTGTTTTGTAATTGTTATGCAGCCTACACTCTAATAAAGGGATTAAAATGATATTTCAGATTGGTGATTTTAGGGTCTTCATTATCCAGAAAGGCAGGAAAGTCCATTTGCAATGAGGAAAAAGAAGTTTGCCTTGAAAGTTATTCATTCAAGTCTATCTGTAATCAAATTGGACTACAGGGTAGCCAGAATAAATCTAAAAGGAATTGTTTCAGTGGTCTGGATTCCCCAGACAGTAAACATAAAATGTAGGACTGTTTTCTCCAGTGGTCAACAAAGACCAAAAAGGAAGACTCTTGCCAACTAAGGCATCCTAGATATAATATATATATATATATATATTTTTTTTTTGGAATTACAAATGATATTGGACCTTTCTGACCATTTGGATGGATAGTTAACTGATGTGACATTTTTCTCCTGCCTTGCTAATGTTGTAACACTTGATTAATGTCTACTCATTATGCTATATGACTTTATATGTAATAGTGTAATAAATTATTTTATGCAAACAACCTAGACATTTAAACCTAGAACTATGCGGCTATATGACTTTATATTTAATAGTGTAATAAATTATTTTATGCAAACAACCTAGACATTTAAACTTAGAACTATACGGCTATATGACTTTATATTTAATAGTGTAATAAATTATTTTATGCAAACAACCTAGACATTTAAACCTAGAACTATACGGCTATATGACTTTATATTTAATAGTGTAATAAATTCTATTTTATGCAAACAACCTAGACATTTAAACCTAGAACTATACGGCTATATGACTTTATATTTATTAGTGTAAAATATTCTATTTTATGCAAACAACCTAGACATTTAAACCTAGAACTATACGGCTATATGACTATATATTTAATAGTGTAATAAATTCTTTTATGCAAACAACCTCGACATGTAAACCTAGAACTATACGGCTATATGATTTTATATTTAATAGTGTAATAAATTATTTTATGCAAACAACCTAGACATTTAAACCTAGAACTATACGGCTATATGACTTTATATTTAATAGTGTAATAAATTATTTTATGCAAACAACCTAGACATTTAAACCTAGAACTATGCGGCTATATGACTTTATATTTAATAGTGTAATAAATTATTTTATGCAAACAACCTAGACATTTAAACCTAGAACTATACGGCTATATGACTTTATATTTAATAGTGTAATAAATTCTTTTATGCAAACAACCTAGACATTTAAACCTAGAACTATACGGCTATATGACTTTATATTTAATAGTGTAATAAATACTTTTATGTAAACAACCTAGACATTTAAACCTAGAACTATACGGCTATATGACTTTATATTTAATAGTGTGATAAATTATTTTATGCAAACAACCTAGACATTTAAACCTAGAACTATACGGCTATATGACTTTATATTTAATAGTGTAATAAATTATTTTATGCAAACAACCTAGACATTTAAACCTAGAACTATACGGCTATATGACTTTATATTTAATAGTGTAATAAATTATTTTATGCAAACAACCTAGACATTTAAACCTAGAACTATACGACTATATGACTTTATATTTAATAGTGTAATAAATTCTTTTATGCAAACAACTTAGACATGTAAACCTAGAACTATATGTTTGGAATGGAGAAAAATAAGTGCCAAGCTGATTTGTTTTCAACATATAAAATACAATGCATAGATGCTAATATAAATTTTACATTCCTAGCTGATGTTCTGACACCACCAGAGACTAGCTGGTGGGATATTCACCCAAGAAATGCCACCTTCTCATCCCACCGGGAGGGGTGAGTAGGCAAAAATGACATGGTTCCTTCCAGCCATTCATTGTCCATGCTGCTAATCAAACGTGAGTCATTGTTAAAGTAGACAGACCACTTGACCCTTCACCAGTATGTTGGTCTCTTCCTTAAGTACTTGTATACACAATCAGTTGTAAGCTAGGCTTTACTGTTCTTATTTTATTGCTTATATTTCTATATCTTTTGTTTGTGAGATGATTGCTTACATTTCTGTATTTTTTGTTTGCAAAATGTTCTGTATTTCACTCTGGCTATGCCTGAAATTGGTCAGCACTGATCTGTACACTATCTAAGTAAAGAAAACTAAATAAATGCCTTGTGCTGCTCTTAGGTTATCTGTGGCATGATGGATATCTGTTTAACCTTTTCTGTGAATATCTGTCAAGTGTGGTTACTTATTTACTTGTTGTTTTTAGCAGTGATGAACTCCTTTATGGTCTTTCTGTTCTACTGCTTAGTAGTTTACCCTTCTGCATTGCATGGACTCCCCAGCTGATAGTGTAGAAACATGTGAGAATTATTGCATACGGTGTTGAGGTTTCTTTTATATTGCTGTTTTGTTCCTTGTGTGGTGGAGGATCTGCCTTTTACTTGAAGAGAGAAGTGCTCAGGAACTTAAATGAGTCATGCAAATGGGTGCAGATGTGTTTTAGTCTAGGAGATGCTCCGTCTGTTACTTGATGATCCCCAGTGGAGACCCAAAAAAGATTCAGACACTGCTGAGACCCTTTGATGTGAGTCTCTAGCACAGAAATTATCATCTTGGCATGTTTCTAAGAGTCATAGAATGTCTACCTACTTTTATTATCCATGCCTTGGAGATTGGGACTTTCTGCTCACTGTAATTTTTTACCTCAGGTTTTTGGGCAGAGAAGGAAAAACTCTTATTTTACCCTTCCTTGCCTTCTGAAGGAGTCATTCAGATGGCTGGCTGGAACTATGCAGATAAGTGTACCTTAGCATGACTTGCCGAAGCCACTTTGGTTGAGCATGGAAGACCACATGGACAACTCGTCTGAATTCATCCAACTTACTCCTACATTTTGTAATCTCAGCGTTGGTCATATTAGTTAGTAGGTGAAAGGGGGCATTGTTCCTTGCATGAGATATGTCTCTGCATGTGTGTGCATGAGTTGGTCTCTATGAATAAAATGCATGAGGGGGGGGTTGTGCTCTCTTACTGGGATTCTTCAAAATGGGGTTTGATGTGTAAGGCATCAGTATTGTGAATCATGTCTAAGAGAAGCAAGAGAGAAGGCACTGATCTTTCTGTTTCTTAAATACACATTGGCAAAATCTTTTTCTTGTCAACTACTGTCATTCAATTTCCACAGGATAGGACTAGTTCAAGGGGGATTTATTTATTTTATTTGTTAATTAGGTGGGCAAACTGCTCTGATGATTATTTTCAGACTTGACTTTAGAGAATCGTTGTCTAAAGTTGTGTGTCTAGTACAGAAGATGTAACATGATAACACTATAATAATATCTAATATATTATTATATATACACATATACAGATATATTTTAACACCATCTGTATATTTGAAGGGAGAAGCCTGTCTGTTTTTTTTTCCAGTGTTACAGTACTGAGCTATGATAAATCCCCTTCCCCATACCAGTCAATCCAGTTTTCCCCCTATAAGATGAGAACTGATGCAATTACTCCCAGACAACAGCAAGATCCCTATTGCCTATTTGGTCCATGATCCAGGTAAGTGTTGATAGGCCCATTCATTCTCCAGAGAGGTATGATGTGCAGGACAGTCATCACTGTAGGAGGTGGTGGCCCTTTCCTAACAATACCTCCCCTTGCATCAGCCATGCTTTCTGTTATTGTTTGTTTATAGGCTGCAACCAGCATGGTTGGCAAGGTCATCCAGTCTAATGAATTAACCTAGCATAGCCTCTCCCTCCCAAGGTGAATGAATTAACAATTTACACATCCCAGCCTTTCTGTGAAGCAATACTTACATAAATTTAAGCTAAACTTACTAACTTCTGTTAGTAATCAATGCCTTTTCCTAGTTCTTCTATACTTCTTCTTCCATTTTTCTAGGTCCCTGCAGTCCCCTTTTATTATTTTTATGCTACTAGATCATGTCTGTCCCTTCTTAATTCCCTTAACAACCCCCAGTTCCTCCAGCCTTTCTTCATATACCCTGTATTCACCTGAATATTCTTGCTATCTGTCACTGCATTGTCAATTTCTCCTATATTTTCTCCATAACTGCATACAGTATTCCAACTGTAGTCTGACCAATATCAAAAAAATGTGAAATAATTCCCAGTCTTATTCTCAGCCTTTTCTCCTTGTCTGAGATGACTATGTAAAAGAGCAACTGATGTTGGAGTGAACCATGTCACACACTGCTAGTTAGTCTCATATCCTGTGCCTTGTTGCATTTATTATCCGCCTCTAGGTCCTCCGTCCAATCACCTTCTAGCACACTGTCTTTACTCTTACCTCACACCATTCTTTCACCCTTGCTCATCAGCTTTCTGTGGACAGCAGATCAAAGAATAACTCAATGAAGATTACATCAAACACATCTTCTTTGTCCATTCTGCTGTGAACTAACAGAAACTGATTCAGAGTGCACTGGTGAACTAGTAGAAACGGATTCAGAGTGCACTGGTAAGATAATTCTTACTGTAAATATATGCTGATTCCCACAGTGAAACTGATTGTCCTCTAGTAATGCCACAATTCCTTGTCTCAGAATCCTTTCCATAATCTTCACTGCTGTTCAGGTCAGTCTTATTGCTTCTTAGTGCCTGTAATGGGTCTTACTTCCTCTTCTGTGAAATGCCACTGATGTAGTCATTTTCCAGCCAGCTAGCCATGATCTCACTACCAGCAAATGGACAACTTCTTTCATGGATTCTGTCAGTACTGCAGTCAGAATGATGGCAGATTCTGTGCCATTACTTCAGTGGCTAGACAGGCTTAAGATACTTGTGGTAGTGGCAATATTTCTTGTACTCGATGGCTGGAAATACTGGAAGACATAGACAGTGGGTGCATCTGCCATGTACTGCTGAGATGTCTGTGCATGCTGATGTTGTAAAGTTTCTGCAACACGCTGCATAGCATCAGAATGTAGCAGATGAAAGAGTACCTCAACTTGAAACAGCTGTGGCCATGGGATGTGGCAGTAAAGATGCCAGCCATTTCCTTTGTAGTCCACATAGGCTCATAGGTTCATAGGTAAGTACTAGACTAACTGCCCTTGCAGGTCATTTTAAGCCTTGCCAATGTTTCTTTTTTGTGCTCAAAATAACCTATCCCATTTGGTTATAGATTGGCCTTACCCATCCCTTGACCTGTAAATATATACTACCCCTAACACGATTAACTGGGATCATACCATAGATAATTTGATGAGACCCATGCATAATATAAAACATTTAGGAGCTGCCTCTCTCCATCAGTAGTACAGGGGACAATCCTTGGGTACATTTTCTGTTTCCATTCCATAGATCTAAGTTGAACTTGGAAATGGACAGGGATGAACTTTGTTTTATGTGGATGGGGAGTCTGTTCCACAGCAGTTATATCCTCTATGCGAGATACACCTGCCCCTCCACACCATTCTATTGTTTTGCAGAAGATTATATCCCTAGATTGAGTATTTGTTATGCCATTTGATTTGTTGATGTGCAGTAAATTCAACAGTAATGGGTCAGATGATGCCTCGTATACCAGATACAGATCACCAGTTAGCAATATGTAGGACACTGAGTATAGCGACAGGGCTTTATGACATCCCTAGATCTAGACACAATTCCTTTGTTTAAGAAATATGCAATACACAAGGACTTTCTTACATACTGGTCAAAAGTTAGGTCACTGCCCGCATACGTTCCTAAATCCTGAACAAATGGGTCAGCTCTTAGGGCCGTATTGTTATTGTAGTAGTTCCTTGGAATAGATGACTTCCCAAAGGATACAGTTAGGCATTTTTTGGCATTTAGTTTTACAGGGAAATTCAATAGAGCTTACATGAAATTTTTCCTTTGTTTGCATCGTGGTGAGATGCTCACATGGGTGTGAACAATTTTAGATTCAATAAGCTTCATGTAACGGTGCACAATCATGTGCATACACGCGCAATTAAGGAACCTTTTGTGCAATTCAGATTTTGGCTTACGTGGTTCAGTTTTATGCAAATTAAGCACATGGAGTGATCCAACAACGCGTAATGCATCTGTGTAGACTGCGTGTCTGTGTTAGTAGTGTAAGTGGAAATTTTCCACATACAGGAGTCTAAACTGAAAGAAGGGGATGTAAAAGTCCACAAATATGGACATAATTCCCATGAAAAGGTAAGATCCCATACATAAATGTCCGAATCATACACTGTAGATGCCTGAAAACAGCAGGAATTATGTCAATTTTATTTATTTATTTTATTTTACATTTGTTAACTGGGAGATTCCAACTGGATACGTGTCCATTTTCAGCAGAGGCCCAGGGAGAAAAGCTCCACAAGTAAATAACAGACTAGTAAGAAATTTGTACATAACAAGCACATTTTCATAGAAATACATTAATACAAGACAAGCTTATTTTCATAGAAAGAGGAAAACAATGACACATTTTTACAATATTGCATGGTTTTACAGTTTTGAAGAAAAAGAATTTATATATAACATGCAAATATTCTTACAAGATTGTATAGGTTTACAGGTGTGTAGTACAATCATCCTCAATATTGACAGACGTATCAAACATATAATAGTGTAATGTTTGAGGTACGATAGTACATGGGATGTAGAGAAAGTACAGTTGTGTACACCTACCATAAATGTAGATGTTCGAGTGTCTTCACTGTTGCAGTCATAACTGTGGGGTGCTCCTGCCGGCAGGCAGCCCGAGGTCGGCCAGAATCCCAAAGTCTGGGTCCGGCATCGGCTGTATAAGCTAGTACCCTGACGTCAGTACGCTTTGGTACATAGCCCTCAGCCGACGCCATCTTCTCCAGCCTTTCTTGCCCTAGATGTCAGAAGTCCCCAACAAATCAAAAAAGAATCCAACAAGGAAACACAAATACACCACAAAAAAGGAAAAGAGAGAAAAACAGAGGGGATAGGAGGGAGGGAAACCCCGACTGCAACAGTGAAGACACTCGAACATCTACATTTATGGTAGGTGTACACAACTGTACTATGTTCTTCGTGTTTCACTGTTGCAGTCATAACTGTAGGGTGGAATCCCAAAGCAGTGTAAAAGGGGGAGGAGGCTTTAGATAGAAGAAGGAGGCAAGAATACCCTGCAAGACAGCAGAGGCAAAGCCTGCCCTGGACTTAGAAAACAAGGGGAGATTGTAGTGCTTGGAAAAAGTATGCACAGAACTCCAAGTGGCAGCTTCAAGATATCCTTGGTAGGGACTCCTCTGAGGAAAGCTGTAGAAGTGGCAGCTGCTCTAGTAGAATGACTTCTAATGGTGCCTGGAAACTGTTTCCCATGATGAGTGTAACAAAATCTGATTCCATAAGCAATCCATTTGGAAATAGTTTGTTTAGAAATAGGTTTTCCAAGAGAACTGGAGGCAAAAGAAACAAACAATTGATTAGACTTTCTGAAATCTTTAGTCTTGTCCAGGTAAAATCGTAACTGTCTGTACACATCTAATGAATGCAAAATCCTTTCCCCTTTATTTTGAGGATTTGGAAAGAAAGTAGGAAGGTGAATTGTCTGATTTAAAGCCACTTTCGAAATCACCTTAGGCATGAAAGTAGGATTGGTCCTCAAGGATACTCTGTCCTGATGGAAAATAAGGTATGGTTCCACAGCCATGAGAGCTTGCAGCTCTGAGACCCTTCTGGCAGAGGTCAATGCTAACAAAAGAACAGTCTTCCAGGATAGAAACTTAATATCTGAAGATGCAGCAGGCTCAAAAGGAGGCAAAGTAAGTTTTTCTAAAACATAATTAAGATCCCAGGCAGGCACAGGAGGGGTCCTTGGAGGCCGCAAATTCTTAGCCCCTCTCAAGAACTGCTTCACCAAAGGATGAGAAAAAACAGGAGGATCAGAACTGAAATGCGCAGAGATAGCAGAAGCATGAATCTTAATGGAAGAAAAGGAAAGTCCTTTAGATAAAAGTTCCGAAAGGTAAAGCAAAATAGAAGAGAGATCAGGAACCTGAGGATCCGAGCCTCGGTCCTGCATCCAAATGCAAAACCTCTTCCATTTAGAGGCATAGGATTTCCTAGTGCTAGGCCGTCTAGCTTCCAAAAGAACATCCAAAACTTGTTTGGGAAGACTAGAGGAAATCAAATTCCTTTGAAGAGCCAAGCTGCCAGGCAAAGGGTCTTGAGATTGGGATGTAGTAACTGACCCTGATGCTGGGACAGAAGCGAAGGGTTCAGAGGGAGAATCCAAGGAGGCCCCAAGAACAGGTGCTTTAACGTTGGATACCAAAACTGTCGAGGCCAATTTGGAGCAATCAAGATGAGGAACTTGGGCTTGTCCTGCTTTATCTTCAGTAATACCCGAGGTAGTAGAGGAAGAGGAGGGAAGGCATATGCTGAAAGGCTTCTCCAGCTGAAGGACAGAGCATCCACTCTCCAAGCTGTTTTGTGGAAGGACCTGGTGCAAAAGCGAGGCAGCTGATGATTGAGATGGGATGCAAACAGATCTATCTGGGGACATCCCCAAACTGCAGTAATCCTGTTGAATAAGTTGGTGTCTAGCATCCATTCATGAGGATCTGAAATGTTTCTGCTCAGGCTGTCTGCTAAGAGATTCTGTTTCCCTGGTATGAATTGAGCCTGGAGATGTAGATTCAAATTTAGAGCTGTGTCCCATAAAACCATAGCTAGTCTGCAAAGGGGGTATGAATGAGAACCCCCCTGCTTGTTGATGTACCACATGACCGTGGTGTTGTCTGTGCGAATTAGCAGAGGCCCTGGTTGTAAAAGGTTCTTGAAGGCTAGAAGGGCATTTTGAACTGCCAACATTTCCTTCAGATTGATGTGCCAGTGAAGATGGTCCTTTGTCCAGGTTCCCTGCTGGCAATTGTCTAGAAAGTGTGCTCCCCAAGCATAATCCGAGGCATCCGTGGTTAGGATTTGAGTAGGTTGAGGAAGACGAAAAGGTTTTCCTTCGTTTAAAGTGCATGCCCTGGACCACCAGAGGAACTCCTTCTGAAGGCAGGGGATCAGAGGAATCAGAATATCCAGATCGTGGTAATGCTGTGACCATACACTTTTCAGATACCATTGAAGCTTTCTCATGTGAAGCCTTGCGTTTGGAATCAACAGAATGCAGGAAGCCATGTAGCCCAGAGCCTGCAGGAATTTCCTTGCAGTGAGCTGAGATAGAGTTGCCAAGGTGTTGAAAGTAGAAGCCAGCTGAGTTTGTTTTTCTGAAGTGAGGAAGGCCCTTTGTAAGGTTGTATTTAAGAGGGCTCCCAAGAATACCATTTGTTGAGAAGGGATCAAATGTGACTTTTTTATGTTCACTGAGAATCCCAGTAGGAGGAGAAGACGTTGAACAAAGTCCAGATGTTGAAGCAGAAGATCTTTGCTGTCTGCCTGAATAAGGCAGTCGTCCAAATAGGGGTAAATCTGGATCCCCTGAAGTCTGCAGTAAGCCACTACTGGTGCCAGGCACTTGGTGAAGACTCTGGGCTGTAGATAAACCAAAGGGCAGAACAGAGAATTGAAAGTGCCTCGAACCTGCCTTGAACCTGAGGAATTTCCTGCGTTCTTGCCTGATGGGAATATGTAAATAGGCTTCCTTTAAGTCCAATGTCACCATCCAGGCGTCCTGAGAGAGCATTGGAATTAGCTGCTGCAGAGTAAGCATCTTGAATTTTGGAATTTCCAAAAGGTGTTTAACACAGAAAGGTCCAGAATAGGTCTCCATGAGTTTTGTTTTCTGGGAACCAGAAACAGTCTTGAATAAAACCCTTTTCCCATTTCCGAGAGTGGAACAGGCTCTATGGCTCTCATGGCCAGAAGAGCATCCACTTGAGTTAAGGCCTCTGACCATTGATGTTTTGGCAGATCTGGCCAACCGTGAGCCCTTGGCAAAGTGTGAAAGTGGAATTTGTAACCTTTTAAAATCACGTCCAATACCCATCTGTCCTGGGTAATATGAGTCCAATTTCTGTAAAAAAGAGACAGTTTTCCTCCGAGAGGGGCATCCAGGTGAAGGGGTCCTGAAGCCCAACCGAGAGAGTCATTGAGTTTGCTTTCTTTGAGATTGGGATCTGTCTTCTCCCCTTCTAGGTGAAGAAGCAGTCCATTGTCTAGATCTGTAAGAGGCCTGGCCTTGACCACGACCTCTGGAGCGCCTATATCTTCCCCTTTGAGGCCTGTCAGATGTGGGAAAGGACCAATTTTTAGAGGGCCAATTCCTGGAAAATCTAGGAGGCTGAACTTGCAAGAAATCTTTTACAGTCTGCATAGACTTTGCCTTTTCTTCCATCTTTTTAATAACTTCCTCAGCCTTGGATCCAAAAAGAACATCATGTTGAACAGGGGCATCTAATAACTTAGCCTTAACCTGTTCAGGCAAACTTTGTTCACGAAGCCAGGCATGTCTCCTAATAACAGTACCAGAGGCAGCAGCCCTGCAAGAAGCATCCAAAGCATCAAAACAACAATGTAAGCTATGCTTGTTCACCTGTTCAGTAGCATGCAAAACATCCTGAAGTTCCTTATCCTCTGCACAAGCAGGAAGGGAAGCAAGCTTTTGCTTTAAAACAGACAAAAGAAATTGCTGATATTTAAACATATGAAACTGGCAATTTAAAGCCCTTACAGACAGGGTAGCAGCAGTATATACCTTTTTTCCCCACCTGTCTAAAGCATGAGAATCCTTCTCAGAGGGAATAGGATTTTTAGAAGTAGCAACCTTAGCAGCCTTAGAGCCCTGAGAAATAGTTTCAGGATCCAGAAGGGTTTTAAATAAAAATAAATGAGAGTCAGGAACCCTATAAAATCTATCAGGCTTAGAAGGAGCAGGAGGCATGGAATCAGGATTCAAATTAGCCTCAGAAAAAAGCATCATCTACAATGTCCAAAACAGGAGGGATAGCTAAAGGCCTATGCTGAGGAAGAAGAAGAAATTCTCTTAGCCTCTTCTTGGAAGCAGAATACTCCTGTCCTTCCCAATGAAAATGTTCCCTCATCTCATGCAAGGTTTCCCCAAAAGAAAAATCCTCAGGAGGAGAGGCCGAGGGTAAAGAGTCCTCAGCATCCGAATCCTCATAAGGGGGAAAGGAATAGTCCTGATCTGAGGAAGAAACAGAAGATACAGAAGCCTGGTCAGAGGAATCCAGAGTAACATCCTGTCGAGGCCTTTTCTCAGGAGGGGGGTTAGAACCCCTAATCATTGTAAGCAAATCTTCAGCCATCCTCAATAATTGCTTTTGTGTCCTGGGAGTGGATTCAGAAGCAGCTTGAGCTGGAACTTTAGACTTAACAGGAGTCTTTGTCTTTGCCTTTGCCTTTGAAATAGTGATGTGAGTAGGCCTGAAAACCCCCTCAGAAGCCGGTACCTGCACAGCGGTTCCGGACCCATCTGAAGGAGCGACGTCCGAAGGTCCTGCAGCAGTTAAAATAGTGGGCCTTGATGGCTCCCCATGGGAGTCCGTATCGGCCATTGGTTCAGAAGTGGCGGACGACAGGGGCTGCAAAAGCACCTCACTGACGACAGCTGAACCGGATGCTGGCTCCAGCTGCAACGAGTCCTGTTTGGACCTCGGAGGCCTGTCTTTGTCTTTGCGCTTCTTTTGAACTCCGGTAGTGT
The DNA here is from genome assembly GCF_019279795.1 of Protopterus annectens. NCBI lineage: Eukaryota > Metazoa > Chordata > Ceratodontiformes > Protopteridae > Protopterus > Protopterus annectens. The sequence goes on along the minus strand of NC_056750.1, from coordinate 821,552,787 downwards.
CCGACGACATTCTATAATTGAAGCGTCTGCCAAAATAATTTAAATCCCAATCGTACCTGCGCTTGATAGTACGAGAGTTGAACCTGGCACAGAACCGACAACAAGAAACGTCGTGGTCAGGGCCTAAGCAAGGTAGACAGTAAGAGTGGAAATCTTTATGAGGTATTTGTTTCCCACACGCTATACAATTATTAACTTTTTCTGACATCGGAGGAACAAGAAAAAGATTCCCCAATGGGGTACTTAGCTTTGAGAAGAGAAGTAAGAACTTCGGACCGACAACAACCAAATACGCTGTTCGAAAATCGCCAACCAACGACTTGCGAGCTGCTTTCCACCGCACGGCAAGAAAGACTGGAGAAGATGGCGTCGGCTGAGGGCTATGTACCAAAGCGTACTGACGTCAGGGTACTAGCTTATACAGCCGACGCCGGACCCAGACTTTGGGATTCTGGCCGACCTCGGGCTGCCTGCCGGCAGGAGCACCCCACAGTTATGACTGCAACAGTGAAACACGAAGAACATCCCTAGGGACTGAAGTACCTTAGGGGGAGATTATGGATCGACTGCAAGGTATAGAGGTGAGAGGAAGCAAGATAGTGGGTGGGGAGGGGGATAAAATAGGGGCCAACCTGGGGGGAGGCAGGGGCATTTCCATGAGAGTAGTAGGTGTTCTTTTAGTAGTTTTTTGAATGTAGCGATTGAATTGGCAGAGGTAACCGCTGAGGGTAATGAGCTCCAGATTTTACCTATGTAGTTGGGGAAGAGTGAGTCACCTGCTGAGTTGTTGGTTTTAGTTATCTTAATTAGTCTTTTTTCACTAGAGCGAAGTTGTCTGGGATTGGCTTGTAGTTTAGGTAGTGCTGCCCTGGGATTCACGAAGTTCTGTGCAAGAATAAGACTATTCTTGCATGGAGCAGTTCGTGTCTGCTTAGAACAGCAGTGCACCTTGCATATGCATGAAGGTGTGCTGCTGTTTAATCTAGATGGGCATGAACTGTGAAGGAGTGCAGGGGACGTGTTACAGCAATGCCACATATGTAACATGCCCCCTGCACTCAAAGTGCCATTATGGCACTTTGAAATGTAAACAACAGTGTTCGCTGGCATACAGCACAACTGTACAGATAGTCACAGAATGTGTAGACTTTTGCCCCGCATATCTGGCCAAGGAAAGCTAAAATAATATATAATGACAGACTTTTGAGTTACAGACTTCAGACACTTCGGACAATTCATGCTAAGGCAAAACCCGTTATTCTGTCAACTTTAAAGATGTATAAGAGAAAATATCAAAATCGTCCCTATTTTTGTTCCTTTGTCCCCTCATTATTTATGTCTTTGTCCTGATTTCTTGTTCAAAGAGGTTAGAGGGATGTGCATATCCCTAAAGTGAGAAAAAGTCAAAATCCATGTTCATTTTTTTTAATCATCCCAAGCAACGTTTAAGCATAGCTGAGTGGGTGTGCGCATCGCGCAGCTGTGCAAGGATAGCTTAAATATCCCAAGGAGCTAAATAGAAATATACAGGTGAAATGATCAGATCAAGATAGCGTAGTGGTTAGAGCTTATGCTTCGCATGCAGGCATTCACGGTTCAAGCCCTAATGCAAATGAGCATTTATATGATATACAGCACCAGGTAGTTACCAACGCCTTGTGTAGGCATGTCATGGTCACTGACATATCATATAAGTTTACATTTCTTATCATAGATAGAACTATATCAGATGTTAGAATGGGTGATATTAGAAATAAAACAGAAGCTAAGGAGACTAAATGGATCATCAAACTTAGAGCAGATCATCGTAAGGGACTTAATGACAAAGTCCCTATTAAGATTATATTTAAATCTAGGAAACTAAAGAGATGATTATTATTAATTCATAGTCTCTTGATTCAATATTTTTATTTTTTATCCTTAAGTTTTTTTATTTTATGTTACATGTTTATTGTTATATGAATCTGTGCTTTTAAATGTTAAATTGGAAGGGAGTGGTCACATGATGTATTCTGACTGTTTAAAGTGGTTACCTGCACTGTGTTGGTATGTCTGATGAAGCAATAGAGAATACTGTGACAGTACTAGCAGTTTATCAAATTTCTTTGAATATATTGTTGAAACTGGTATCCTGCCACTCGCGTTACCTCTTCCTTTTGCTTGCTGTTGGATTCTTATTTTGTATTGGGAGAGGTATTTGTCCTGTGTTGCTGGTTTTTGTGTTTCCGTGGTATTATTTACTGTACCAGCACTCATGAAGCGATGGCCAAAGGCCCGTGCCTGACAGAACATTGGAACAGACCCTGAGCTTGGAGAATATCCAAAATGGAACCTTGGTATGTAAGGATAGATTAAAGAACTGTTTAACTAGAGACTTGAATCCATTACTTGATGATTTGTTTATTGTCAGCACTGAGAAATGACGGTGGAGGTTGATACTGTTCATTTGCCTGAATCACTAAATCAGCTAGAAGACTTTCTGTATAAGCTGAATTGTTTGCAGATGCAATGCTTCCACTTGGAGGCATGCATTAAGTTGGGAGTTATACCAAGGAGCCTTAGAGTCCTAAGAATGCCGAAGTATGGCAACACTTATCCCAAGCTGTTAGCTGACTGGCAGAAGCTTAACAATGAGCTAAGCTTCAGTTATATGAGATTAATTATAAATCATTTCAAACTGGAGGAAAGGGAGTTGGCTGACAAAGTCAGTTCACTACAAAAGTGATTGTATACTGAGTTTACATCAGATTTTGTGGACTCCAAACTGAGCAGCATTATGGATTCCCTCTCTATTTATGAAAGGATAATCTATTGCAGAAGCACAATAAACTTGAGAGGGATAAGAGAGATTTTACCCAAGGACATGTCTTTGCATGGCCAAGGTGTATACAGTGGGGACAGATCAACGTCCAATCAAGAAAACCAATAGGGACATCACCCACAGTGCATACCAATCAGGAGGCTGAAAAGAGGACAACGCCTGCCTGCAGGAGGTGTGATGACACAGCCTCATCCCTCACACTCTAGTTCAATCACTGTTTTATCATTGGAACATTCTCCGTTTTGGAGGAGACCAGCCAGAATACTACTCAGAGCAACCTTGTTACAGTTAATGGAGCCAAATCCAATAACTCTGAATTGACATCACAAATGAACAGTGTTAATGGAGCTAGAAGTAAAACCCCAGTATCTCACTCAACAGTTTTGGGAGTTTCCAATGATAATTTGGTGGCGCACTCTTCCTTTTTTGACACTAGAGGGTGCCAAGTGACTTTGAGTATGGCAGCAGATCTACATCTTGCACATACCCGTTACCTATAGTACTACATTCAGACAACAACAGACAGAGGTTGAAGAATAGAATCCATATGAAGAATAAACCGTAAGAGGAGCAGCCAGGAACAATGAGAACTTTTCTCTAAGATTTTTTCTAAGCCAAGTACTTTTATGCCTAGTAATAACGCAGTTTTAACTGCATTTGAAAGACTTTGTACTGAAGATATTTAGGAGTTATTTCATAAGAATCAAATGTTTAACGAGAAACATTTTTATCTTGGGTAAACGGGAAATGAAGGCTTTACATGATTTGCAGAAGGATGATAATATATGTATACTCCCAGCAGATAAAGGTGGGCCAGTTGTGATCATGAACCAAATTTTCTATTTTTCTATGATGAAAGAGCTTTTAGAAGACGATGCTGTGTATAGTAAAATCAGTGCTGATAATGTTGTACTAATGATTCAAAGGATTAATAATTTTTTAGCAGAACATTTAGCATTGAGATTATGTGAATTATGTTTAGCATTGAGATTATGTGAATTGAGCCTTTGCCATTATTTTATTGTCTCCGAACCTATAATTCTCACCATACAAGGACTGCCTAAAATAGTAGAAACCCCCCATGAGACCTATTGTCTCAGGAGGGGGATGGTCCACAGAGCGTCTCTCCATATTCTTAGAAAACAAACTGAGACCCTTCTTGAATAGTTATGTGGTGGTGCTCAAAAACACTATAAGGATTTCATTCAGAGATTTTATGAATATTTTAGAGGAGAAGACAATGGATGTAGCTTTTTAATGGTTACTATGGCTGTCCAGTCTCTTTTTACTAAGATCCCCAATGACAAGGGTATTGATATGTTGAAACAATTTTAAGAAGCAACTACTGCTTTAGTCAGGAAAACAGGTGAGTTCTATATGTTTCTAATGGAAATAATTCTTGAGAATAACATCTTTGTGTCTGACCAACAGATCTCCTTACAGAGGGATGGTGTAGCTATGGGCACTTCTTGTGCCAATAGCTACGCCAACCTAGTAATGGCTACATGGGAAAACTGCCCCCCACACCCCCCCTACTTAAATATACCAACTCTGAGATGGCACTACAGTGCAGTAATGGGAAACATTCCCGTTACGCGTTGTATGCAGATCTCCATGCAGTCTGGTTGCACTTTCACAAACTCAATCATATGGGGTCAGCCATATGATGTTCGAGATTGTGGGAATTCGACCATTTGCAGTAGACCCAAACCAGGACGACAAGCATGATAATTGGAGTGCTGTCCCTTGTGGTAAATGTAATCAATGTGAATATGTAAACCAAGTAAGTTGGTTCAACCATCCAGATTATGGTAGAAAATTTTCTTTTAAAGTAAGAGGCACATGTTTAACTGAACATTTAGTGTACTTGGCAGTGTTCAAGGTTTGTTGTGCATTCTATGTAGGAAAACTGGATAGGATGCTTGGACTTCAGATTAGAGAACATTTATATGATATACAGCACCAGGTAGTTACCAACACCTTGTGCAGGCAAGTCATGGTCACTGACATATCACATAAGTTTACATTTCTTATCATAGGTAGAACTATACTGGATGTTAGAATGGGTGATATTAGAAATAAAACAGAAGCTAAGGAGACTAAATGGATTATTAAACTTAGATCAAATCATGGTGAGGGACTTAACGATAAAGTCCCCATTAAGCCTATACTTAAATCTAGGAAACTGAAGAGATGGTTATTATTAATTCATGGTATCTTGATTCAATATTTTTATTTTTTATCTTTCTTAAGTTTTATTTTATTTTATGTTACATGTTTATTGTTATATGGTTCTGTGCTTTTAAATGTTAAGTTGGAAGGGAGTGGTCACGTGATGTATTCTGACTGTTTAAAGAGGTTACCTGCACTTTGTTAGTATGCCTGATGAAACAGTAGAGAATACTGTGACAGCACTAACATTTTATCAAATTGCTTTGACTAAATTATTGAAACTGGGATCCTGCCACTCACGTTACCTCTTCCTTTTGCTTTGTGTTAGTACATAATAATCAACCAGGGTAGTGTAGCAGGTCCAAAACTTGAGGAATCAGTCCATAAAAGATGTGAAACACCCATATAAATACAAGTGCCCCATACAGTATAGTCATATAAGAATAAATGTAAATGAAAGCACATGGGGGGTGTCATGGAAGGTAAATATAAAATTATAGTATGTCAGTAATGAATTAATCCCATACACCTGATAGTCTATAAAATGAAATTTGAGCAATGCTAACTAGCACTCAGCTCTGCTTAGCTGGTGTAACATTGCTTAAATATAAGTGCTAAGTAATGAGTAGCCCAGCTAAGTGGATTTGCACATTAGTAAGCAGTGCTCAACATCTCACCCTGTAAGCAATGCCAACTTTAGCTAAGTGGGTTAGCCCATCGCTTAGCTTAGTTCAGCATATTCAAAAATGGTCCAATGATGACAAAGGGAAAGAAATCAGCCCTATTTAAACCTCACAGGAGGGAATACAGCCCATAAACAGTTGTAGCTCATCACTGCTGGCACTAAGGCAGGAGTTGGTGAGGGATCGCACTTCCAGGTGCAGTGCTGGGGCAATCAGGAGTCCAGGGTCATGGTTGGATTCCTAGTGAAAGACCATGAGGAGAGACTGCTGCAGGGCCAGTACCAGGGCTCCCAGTATAAAGCAGAGGCCTGGGACTGTCTCGCACATGATCTCACCACTGGCATCCCTTTATATGCTTCAATTGTTCACTGTATCCATTTGGGGGCTCATGAGCCTCCGATTCCCAACCACCCTCCCTGTCCAAGGTTTTCACCCCCCCACATGTCATATACCTCCCCTGTCTGCTGTCTTGTCTGTCTTCCTACCCAACTTACCTCCCTAAATATACCTACTGTCCATTCCCAACATCCCACTCTCACCTTAAAAAAATGCATCTGTTCCCCCAAAAAAAAAAATTACACTCCATACATAGATGTCCATTTCGCACACGTGTCCAATGGACACATGTAATCTGGTCCAATTGGCTTGACAACACATTACTGTTGTCCTCACCCCTCTCTCAGTGGTTTGAGTGTCCAAATTCACCTCCAAATTCTGTAGACATTCACAGCTGTTGCGATTGAAGAAATGGACAGCTATGAACCATCTCTACAACTGTCCCTAGCTATCTTTCATATTGTTTTTTCCCTCTGCATGCCCCTTTTTTCACCACTTTCCTATCACCCCTTTTAATTTTTTTTAAAGAAATTAGCATGGGGCTAAGTGGGAGTAAGCAGCAGTAAGTGGGTTTGCGTGACATTAAGCAGTGCCTACATAGGTTAAGCACCTGTACGGTTAACGGTGGGTTGGCATTGCTTAGCGTCACACAAACCTGCTTACACCTGCTTAAAGGTGCCTTAATCACTCTGCAACCATCAGCCACTGTTCTGCCTAGCAACAAAATAATCAGCCCTGCCAAGTCTAGAACCCAGGACCCTGTACAGCATAGTCAGAGCAATGTACTACTACAACATCTGAGTTGTAGTAATGAATGCTGCTTTTTCAAATATATCATTCAGTACAGGTATAGAATAGCAGGGAACAAACACTGTGGAATCAGTCATGTTTAGTATATAACATTTATATACATATAGCTGTCTATGGTGATAGATAAATATGAAAAAGTATATTCATCAGATATATCAAGATATACATATAAAAGAAATATGTACATATTTTATATAACTATATATATATATATATATATATATATATATATATATATATATATATATAAAGGAATTGTATATAATAAATCTATATATATATATATATATATATATATATATATATATATATATATTTGTTTTCCAAAACATTTATAATTGTATGTATAATTGCATAAATGTATGCTTGTTTTAATTGTATATAATACAGAGCTTTTCTCCCCAGGCCTCCACTGAAAATGGGCCCTCTGGGCCCAGTGGACCTTCCCGGTTATCAAACTGGAAATAAATAAATAAATATAATATATATGTGTGTGTATATATATATATATATATATATATATATATATATATATATATATATATATATATATATATAGGTCCCCTACACATGGTCAACATTTCATAATGTTGAAGTCCATATGGCCGAGACCATATGACTGACATTCGAAATGTCAACTATGCAGAACTGGCATCACTGTACAGTGCGGAATGTAAAGATTTCCATTTCTGCACTGTAGTGCAATCTCAGAGTTGGTATATGTGGGGTGCGTAGCCACCCCTGCTAGTAGTTTGAAGGTAAGTTATTGTTGTGTTTTTTTGTTACATGGTCGACATTTCGAATGTCGATCATATGGTCTTGGCCATATGGTCTTCGACATTATGAAATGCTGACCATGTATAGTAGACCCATATATATATATATATATATATATATATATATATATATATATATATATATATATATATACACACACACACACACACACACACACACACACACACACACACACACACACACACACACATATAGATATAGATATGTATATAGATATATGCTCATAACATGTAGTGGAGTCATACCTCAGCACCATACCTCTCCACCTCTTAGTGCAAGAATTCTGAACAAAGGCTGTCAAAATGGGAGGCCAATGGGCAAATACTAAGGACATAATGTAAGTACTGCAATTATAAATGTAGAATGTCGCTACAGTAACAGGGTTTGTGTCAGCATACATGTTCTGAAGGATGTGAGTTCTGAAACTGAAATGTATGTCATCATTTACTTACAAAAATCCTCACATCATCACAGTTATTTACCACATAAATGAAAATGATGATTCTGTGGAACAGAACATACATGTGAACAATAATCCTGGACAGTCTGAAACAATCTGGGCAGTCGAGAGGTATGCTCAGAACCCCTTAGTGCAACAAATCTGGCCCAAGCCTTACAAAGGGAGTGGGGTAAAGCCATGAAGATGGGGACATATCCCAAATACTGGAGTAGATAAGATGACACGATTGATGCAGTAATACCCTCCTGTCTGTTCTAACATATATTGACTGGAATAGCCCAAGTCCAAAACCCAATTACTTCCTACTAGTTAGTTACATAAATCTTCACATCATTCCACTGATGTGTCAGAAATACACAACACTTATGGGGGCTAGGCAGCAGTACGTCTGACAAACATCTGGACATAACATCACAGTAGGGAAACTACACAGCGGTTAGGCATGTCACCAAGCACTGTCTAAACTACTGGCAGACTGACACAACACTAACCCAATTTTGCTATGGGGGAATACACTTGTAATTGCAAATATATCAGGCACTACAGTGATGTGACAGACACCAGTGTGAAAGTGCATACCCATATCCAGTCTTACCAAATTCACAGTGACATACTGGTAAGCCAAATGAACAGTGGAGTATATGGACTGTGTGAACAAAATCAACATCATGTTTGCCACTCACACACTAAACCTACATATACTGGCCCAATTCGGAGTGTAGTCTGACACCTGACTGTGGTATGGGACATGTCTCAGTCTGCCCCTACAAATATATACAGCTGATAGAGCACCAAAAACTGGAGCAGCATGTAAAGTCAGAAAGAAAAGGAACCATAACACTTACATCTACCCCCCTCCCTACACAGGCCAAATAACACATTCACAATACACTGCTACACAATCCTGACAGTCTGTCAACAATCGTCAGAAATGCACAGACCTCTCAACTGTCCAGAGTCCCACAGAAGGTCCAGGCTTTGCCCTCATATATAAGGTCTCCTACACATAACATGTCTGGCAGTCTGATACATCACTGGGATGATATCATGAATGAAGTCACTATATAATGATATATCATACCTATCCACCTCTTACTGCATGACATCTGGACAAAGCCTGACATACCTGGGGGGGCAGAGGCCCAAACACAGGGGCATTATTGACATACTACTGTTATAAACTGAGAAAGTTGCTGGTGTAACAAGATTTGTTGTAACATATCTGTTCTGAGGGATATGAAGTCAGAAACACACATGGATGTTACCATTTACTGACTGCAATCCTCAGAGTATGCTACTGAATTTCCAAGGGTACAAAATGTGTGAGTAACACACCAAATATAAAAGTCCAAACTTTGGCCAGTCTGCAGATAGCCCTACAGTTGAGAGTTATGTCAACCACATAACACTGTCAGACGTAAAATCATGCAGAGCAGCCATATCCACACAAACCCTGCCAAACTAGCATTACTTCAACTGTATAATAGCAATACTATTCTGTCCCTATGTCTGGAACATTCTCCCCTAGTTTCTTGGGCTGTCTACACAGTGTTTGTTGTAAAAGGTATTTTCAACTACCCTCTGTGATGCTGTTTGTCACACACCTCCATGAAGGCCTCCTCACAGGCAAGGAAAAGGGGCAACACCTACATGAAGTACTGTGTTAAAGGAGTGTGTTTCCATGCTATTGGGTATAGGAATGATACCACAGCTGTTCCACATGCAGCTAGCAAGTGGGAGGCTCCAACTGGTGCACAGGCTATCAGCTGCTCATGAGCATTACCTACAAAAGGCAAGCTGTTGCCTATGAAAAATAGATGTATATCCTACATCTGTCTCAGAGAGAGAGAGACAAATAAACAGTCACACACACTGAAAGTGAAAGATTATACCAACTGAACTGAAAAAAAAAGGTATGTCAAACAATTAAGCATGTAATGGAATGTAGTAGGGTGTACGTAAATGTGGGAAATAAGAAGTTCAACAAATATTATATCTCAACAACACTTTCTGTACTGATATATTACTGATCAGAACCTATGGCTACAGCATCTGTGTCTGCAGTGACATAGAACACAGCTCAGGGCCCTGAGTTACCCCAGGAAAGATGGCTCATATATAACCACTACTGGAGTGTGTATCAATACTGACTGTGACACTGCTAGGTCAGCTACGGATGTGTAGATATCCATATGTTAATTGTGAATACAAACATGATATGCATGTTTGTCTCAGAAATATGATGGACCTATACAGGGTATTTGCATACTGAAATACTGTCACAGCTGTGTGTGTTGAACTGCATGTGATATACTGAACTCATACCAGTCAACTGTCCAGTGTTATGCACACTGACCATATGTGTGCCTCATATTTATAGTTATTTCATCAAGTGTTGTGTTATGTCTGGCAAATAATTGGAAACCTGTGAACACTGACATTACAACATCACCTTCTCTTTCTTTTGGCTGTTGCCGTTAGGGGTCACCACAGCAGATAATCTGTCTCCATGTCTTCCAGTGCTCTGCATCTTGCTCTATCAAACCAACCACGTGCGTGTCTGCTATCACCACATACATACACCTTATCTCAGGCCTTTGTCCTTTCCTCTTACCTGGCAGCCTTATCCTTTCCCAAATATTCTCAGCATACCTCCTCATCACATGTCCAAACCAACATAATCCTGCCACTCTCTGGCTTTGTCCCCAAGCTGTCCAACCTGGGCTGACCCCCTAACATACATATTCCTAATCCTGTCCACCCTTGTCACACCCAGTGCAAATCTTAACATCCTTAACTCTGCTATTTCCAGCTCTGACTCCTGCCTTTTTTTCACTGCCAATGTCTCCAACCCATACACCATAGCTGGTCTCACTACCCTCTTGTAGACCTTCCCTATCACTCTTAATGGTACTCATCTGTCACAAATCATTCCTGACACTCTTCTCAACCACTCGCATCCTGCCTGTACTCTCTTCTTCACCTCTCCCCTGCACTCGCCATTACTCTGAACTGTTGTTCCCAAGTATTTAAACCTATCCACCTTTGCAAATTGTACTAGCTGCATCCTCACCATTCCTCTGTCCTCCATCCCATTCACCCACATATATTCTGTCTTAGTCCTGCTGACCATTATTCCTCCCCTCTCTAGACCATACCGCCACCTCTCCAGGGTCTCCTCAACCTGTTCCCTACTCTCACTACAGACCAAAATGCCATCTGCAAACAGCACAGTCTATGGGGACTCCTGTCTGATCATGTCTGTCAACTTGTCCATCACCACTGCAAATAAGAAAGGGCTCATAGCTGATCCCTGATGTACTCCCACCTCCAGCTTAAATGCACCTGTCACTCCCAATGCAGAACTCACCGCTGTCACACTAGCCTTGTACATATCTTGTAGCATTCTTATGGATTCCTTTGCCACTCCTGACCTCCTCATACAATACCACAACTCCTGTCATATGCTGTCTCTAAGTCCACAAAGACACAATGCAGCTATTTCTGACCTTCTTTGCACATCTCCAGTAACACTATCAGAGCAAACATCACATCTGTACTGCTCTGTCCTGGCATGAAACCATACTGCTGATCAGTAATCCCCACCTCCCTTCTTAACCTAGCTTCCACCACCATTTACCATTACCTCATGCTGTGACTGATCAACGTTATCCCTCTGTAGTTACTACATCTCTGCACACCACCCTTATTCTCATAATCAGTACCCAAACATATTTTATCCACTCCTCATGCATCCTCTCACTTTCCAAGAGTACAGTAAACAATCCAGTTAAAAAGACCACTGCCATTTCTCCTAAACACCTCCATGCTTACACAGGTATGTCTTCTGGACTAATAGCCTTTCTATTCTTAACTCATTCACTCCGGGACAGCTTAGAAAATGCTGCCTGCTTACTTCCATCATAGGAACAACAGTGCAGCCTGAGCTCATTTTCAGATAATCAGTTTGTGATACCATTCAGAAAACAAATGTTCATAACTCTAACCATAAGAGCTAGACTAAAAATGTAAACGCGAAACTTGTTCAGCAGACACTGATCTTTCCAACAGTGTAAATGTTGATAGTGTGTGTCTAAGTCATTATTAAATATTTGCCAAGGAATGCTGATATTGTGCATATTTTTTTACCTTTTTGGTAAAACAAATCAAAATGACTTGTTGAATGTACCATGTAGACCCATACAGTTTGTAACTGATTTGTTTGTATGAATGTCAGCTTTAAAATGATACCTTACCCATTATTGTGCGATGCTCCGTTATGGAGATATTCACAGAAATATGATTAATATTATATTTCTCATAACTGATAAAGCATAATCACCTGTAACAGACAGAGATTACATAGAAGTGTGCAAGTTGTGTGGCTCAATGTCCGCTTCAAAATGATGCATCATTTGTGTCATCACCATGCTCCCTTGTAAAGATATGGGCATAATAATGAGAAATATGGCAAATGTATAATTTTCATAATCCTACAAGACTAAACAAACTGTGATATCGGTACATGTGTACAACATACAGACACAATTCTTTTGTCATGTTGTAACTATTAATACCATATTCAAAATGAGGTATTACTTAGCACATTGACATGCTCCCTTGCAAAGTTATTTACCAAAATATGAAAAAAAAATCATAATTGTCATAACCTTAGTCGTGTACAAGCTGTGATATCTGTACATGTGCACAGCATACAGACAGTCCTTACAACATGATAAAAGAACTAACACGGTCTTCAAAATAAGGTATCACTTGGCACAATTACATGTTCCCTAGCAAAGTTATTTACCAAAATATGAAAAAAATCATAATTTCCATAACCTAAGTCCTAAACAAACTGTGATGTCTGTATATGTGTACAGCATACAGACATTTCTTTTTTTATCTTGTAAGCACCAATAATGTCTTTAAAATGAGGTATTGCTTATGTTGACATGTTCCCTGACAAAACTATATACCAAAATATAAAACAAATCATAATTCCAATGACCCAAGTCCCAAACAAACTGTGATATCTTTACATGTGAATAGCATACAGACACACTTTTACATCTTGTAAGTAATAATACTGTCTTCAAAATGAGGTACTACTTAGCTTGTTGACATGTTCCCTAGCAAAGTTATTTACCAAAATATGAAAAAATATAATAATTTTCATAACCGAACACCTAAACAAACTGTAAGATATATCTATATATATATATATATATATATATATATATATATATATATATAATATATATATATAGTTCTACTTCGTAAGAACAAAAGACCACAACACCGAAACCCACATCACCGAGACCAGAAGGACAAAACCCCAGAACACCGAAAAGCATATTACGAGATTTTGATTTAACGCTTTTGGTGTTCCACTGTAGGTAAGTATGTATGTGTAAGTGTATTTGTGAGGGGTATTGCTGCATGTAAGTGTGTGTTGACACTGTGGTATGTGTGTGTGTCAGGGACTGTAATGTGTGGGTGTGAGTTTGCCTTGTGTGTCTGTGCGATCTCGGAGTTAGAATATTAAAGTAGGGGTGTGTGGGGGCAGGGGGCTTGCCCCCCTTCCTATCTCTAGTGTAGGGTTGTGTGTTAGGTAGTTTGGGGCAGTTGTGTGTATGTTTGTATGTGTTTTGCAGTTACGCGGTTTTCAGTGTTCTGGGGTTTCGTGATTCTGGTCTCGGTGTTGTGGTCTTTTGTTCTTATGAAGCAGACCCATATATATATATATATGTATGAATACATGCATATAAGGAGACAACATCAATGGTAAAAACAATGTGTCTCAGGGGATCAAAGCCACCATCCTGCAAAAATAACCCAAATTTACTTAAAAAGTGCCATGAATCTTTAACAAATGAAATTTCACCAGCCAAAATAGACCCCAACACAGCATCAATCACAAGAGAAATTCCCTCAGTTACAGAATGTGGTGAAGAGACAATAGGTCTAAGGGGAGGATCGTTTATGTTCTTATGTGTTTTGGGTATACCAAAAATAACCCCTATACGTGGCTCTTGAACTGTGCAAAAGTCATAAATATCAAGAGTAATATCGCCAGTCATGAAAAGTGCGTATAACTCAGAATGAATAAAACGCACCCTGCGTTTAATTTCATAAAGGCTAATAATCTCATACTCATCACCATTATTAATAATATCCAACATTTTTTTATTGTAAGCCTCTTGGGTCATAATAACAATATTGTCCCCCTTATCGCTTTTCATAAATCTGAAATCTTTACAAAGTGATTTTAGATTTTTGAGGGCCATTCTTTCATCGCTATTCAAATTATTAGTGGTGTAACTCTTGTTTTTCAAAACTTGGGTAATATCCTGGATACATTGTTCCTCAAAGACCTTGATGGTGTGATGCAAGTGAGGGGTAAAATCTGAGGGTTTAATTAAAACCATTTTTCTTTGCTCTTTATCTGATAAAGAATTCATCAAATAAAATAAATTCAATTTTCTGGTGAATTTCTTTATGTCAATAATAGTTTTACTGAAATTGGCCCTAGAAGTTGGAATAAAATTCAAACCATGTTTCAAAATTCTTAATTCACAATCAGAAAAGCAATGCTCAGTCAAATTAATAATACTAAATTGATCTAACATTTCATCTAAGTCTCGTCCCCTGAGGAGTTCGACCCTAGAAAGGTCCGACTCCTGGTCAAAACAGTGTTCCTGTTGTTGTTGTGATTGGTTCTCTTGTTGAAAAAAGAAGAAGAAACAGTTGAAATGTTAGCAGAAATGTTTGTCCCAGTTCTGCCTTTAGGTCTAACTGACCCGTTAACATTTAAAGTGTCTCCAGTACTTTCCTTATCATTGTTGTTGATATTCACTGTTTTCTCAACATTAGCATCACTATTAGTTGAAAGATTGTCATTACATTCATTTTCAAGAATGGTACTAGCAGTTCTAGTGCTCCGCTGGCAGTCGGCATGGTCACCGTTGTCACCAATGACCTGCTCAGCACCTAATGGTGCTGATTCACTAAGCCCAGAAGCAACAGTACTGTAATTTATTTTGCCCCAAGCATTAAAGGTAGATGCATGAGTGTAATTCCCTTTAATGGTAGGAACATTCCCTCTGTTAGCAAAATTGCTGTACGCGCTGTGGTTTTCATAAGAATTAAGATCACGAGTCAATTTAAGTTGTTTGTGGCTGGTAACTTCAGCCGTGTGTTGCTCAAGCTCTTCATGAACAACCTCAAAGAATTCACTGGCGTTAGTTTCACCTAACAAGTTCTTTAATTCGCTTCCAACAGACACAATTTCCTCCCTTAAATCGCTCATTTTGCCGAAGTTGTTATCAATGAGCAATTTTAAAAAATCAATGCCAGCGTTGTTGAAAAAGTTAGTTAAGATTTTAAAAAAAGGTGAATTTGCAGTAACACCATTAGGGCATTTAAAAAATCTCAGTCCCTTAGGGACTATACTCAACTCAATGCATCGCTTAAAATAACAGTTTTCTAGATCTAATGAGCGGTATCTCTTTAGTAACCTTAATAAGAGACTGCGTTTGTTGTTAATGTCTGCAGAGTTAAGCGGTTGGCAAAATTTACCTGTGTTGCCAAATGGATTCAATACCTCGTCCAAGAACGATTGTACTGTCCTGCAACCTGCAATATTTTCCGATAATGGTTTCCTCCGCGAAGAAGACGCCGCAACTCGACAATAATCCCTTTCGCGTTTGTCTGCTATCTCCAAAACAGTATCCAGCTCTTGAAAAGATGAATCAGGGCTGGAGGTGTTTGCCCCGTTGGCGCTAATGGGTCTCACGTCAGTGCGTTCTTTCTCATTGGCTCTCGAGACCAAAATCTTGAGAGAGCTCTGTATATCCAATAAAGTAGCAGTTAATAAATTATTTAAAGTTGTAACTTCTGATGTCGGTGTGGGATGAACCGACAAGTTCAATAATTCTTCATCTCCGGCTTCAGACATTGCTTCAAAAGACCAAAGAAACCAAGTAAAGCACAAAATAACCAACAAAAACAAAATCCAAGCCAAAGCAGGAGATAAAAAAATCCAACAGCAATAGCGTACTTCAATTTTAATGCCCGCTTTCATCACAAGACTTCCTCAGAATGCAAAGAAAATCACTACCAACAACCCTTAAATAATCACACTAATTATATTTCCGGGACTGAATGATACCATTAACATAAAGTGTTTTTTAAAATATAGGAAGTTACATGTTGATAAAGATAGCGACACTAGGTTCTTGCTTATTTAACTAAACAATGTATATTTAATAGCATTTGCAAGTGTCTGCATTTTATTAAATTAATTATTTTTAATTAATTGTTAATTGTATGTATGTAATTAGTGTGATTATTTAAGGGTTGTTGGTAGTGATTTTCTTTGCATTCTGAGGAAGTCTTGTGACAAAAGCGGGCATTAAAATTGAAGTACGCTATTGCTGTTGGATTTTTTTATCTCCTGCTTTGGCTTGGATTTTGTTTTTTTTAAGTGGGAAAGCATACTTTGCAACAGGAGTTTCTGTGGTGGGCACTGGCCTGTCACCACAACAAGGGACAGCCATTCACTTTACCCACAGCCAGGCAAACACTAACAACAGATGCATCAGATTATGCCTGGGGGGCCCACATGGCAGGAAAATGTATTCAGGGCACACGGCCCGCAAACCGAAGGCATCTTCACATCAATCAAAAAGAGATGCTAGCTGTACAAAATGCCCTGACAGCCTTCAAGGGCCTACTTCATCCAGGACAACTGCTGATAAAGACAGACAACACCACAGTCATGTGGTACATAAACAAGCAGGGGGGCATACATTCCTACCCCCTCTGCAGACAAGCCATGATTTTGTGGAACACAGCATTGACTTACCAAGTACACCTACAAGCACAATTCCTGCCAGGAAAAACAAATGCTCTTGCAGACAAACTAAGCAGAAACCTCATGGATCCTCACATGTGGAAACTACATCCACAAATCTTCAGCATGAAAACAAGGAAATGGGGATGCCCAGACATAGATCTTTTTGCCTCCCCTCACAACTGCCAACTTCAGAGATTCTGCACAAGGACTTATCACAAACAAGCATGGAAAGTGGATGCTTTGTCATTCAGCTGGAACAACCTTACAGTATATGTCTTTCCTCCACTGCCTCTCCTCCCTAAGGTACTCCTAAAGGTCAGACAAGAGAAGCCACAAATTATACTGATTGCCCCAGATTGGCCACGCCAACACTGGTACCCAATCCTAAGGAGCTTGTCTCAAGGCCCAGCCTGGACATTGCCTCAAATTCCTCATTTACTGACCCAACAAAACAATCAGATCCTGCACAACCAACTCAGAACCCTAAATCTAGCTGCATGGCAGATAGTGTAACCATTCAGAATACACCTCTCTCTAAAGCGGTTATGGATGTAATTTTGGAGGCCAGGAGGCCCAGCACCAGAAAATCTTATGCAGAAAAATGGAAGTGATTCTGTGCTTGGAACCAGGCACAAGGAATTGACACGCTTGTTCCAAATATTCCTCAGATTTTACAATATCTAACTGAGATGCTGGACAAAGACCTATCCTCATCAATTAAGATCCATGCCTCTGCCATTTCAGCTCATTACAATATGGACCCACCTATTTTTTCACATCCATTGCTTAGGCAGTACCTCAGGGGAGCCAAAAACATAAAACCTCCAAGGAGAGCACCAATACCTGCATGGCACCTCAATTTTGTCTTGGAAAAACTCAAACTGCCTCCTTTTGAGCCAGCCAATACAGCTGAGATTAAATTCTTATCATGGAAAACAGCTCTGCTGCTAGCAATAACTTCAGCAAGAAGAGTCTCAGAGTTGCAGGCATTAATGGTTGTGGAACCTTTTATTATCTTCCATCCGGACAGGGTTTCTCTACGGGCAAACCCAACATCTATGCCTAAGGTAGTGTCCAGTGTGGCTCTTAACCAAACCATTCATTTGCCAACTTTTTACCCAAACCCACAGAATAAAGGGGAGAGACTTCTGCATTCTTTGGACATACACAGACAGCTACGCTTCTACTTGGGCAAAACTAAGGCTTTCAGAAAGACTGAGCAACTTTTAGTGGCATATGCTGCAGGTTCACAAGGAAAGGCCATCTCAAAGCAGACTATTTCTAAATGGATAGGACACTGCATTCATTTCTGCTATTCACAACATGGCAAATCTGTGCCTAAGGGCATTAGACCTCACTCTACCAGGGCAGCAGCCACCTCAGCAGCCTTCCTCAGAGAAGTACCAACCAAGGATATTTTGGAGGCTGCAACTTGGTCTTCAGTGCACACTTTTACTAAGCACTACCACTTACCTCTTTACTCTAAATCCAGAGCAGGCTTTGCCACTGCAGTCCTGCAGGGCCTTGTAGCAACTCCTAATTCTATTTAGACCCAGCCGCCCAACCTCAGCTTTGGGATTCAACCCAAGTGTAATGACTGCAACAGTGAAACACGATGAAGATCGTACAGTTGTGTACCTACCACAAATGTAGATGTTCGAGTGTATTCACTGTTGCAGTCCAGGTTACCCACCCACCATCCCCCTTTCTTTGCTGGGACTTATCTGTACTTCTCTATTCTATGCAACCTACGTGGTGTATTTGCTTGTAGATGAAGGTATTGTTTACTTTAGTGCATGCTTTTATAAGCAATGTTTTTTTTTAGCCTATCCTTTTGTGGGCACCTGACATCTGGGGCAAGAAAAACTGAAGAAAATGGGTCGGCTGTATCTTTTATACCCCTGGCGCACTGACATCAGGGAAGAGGTGACAGCAACCGACGTCGGACCAGGACTTTGGAATTCAGGCCAACTGCGGGTAGCCTGCCAGCAGGGTAACCCAAGTGTAATGACTGCAACAGTGAATACACTTGAACATCTACATTTATGGTAGGTACACAACTGTACTTTCTTTTAACATGTTGTACATACTAATATTGTCTTCAAAATGAGATACTACTTAGCATGTTGACATGTTCTCTAGCAAAATTATTTACCAAAATATGAAAAAATATAATTATTTTCATACACACCTAAACAAACTGTGATATCTATATATGCATGCAGCATGCAGACATAGCTCTTTTACCATATTGTATGTATTAATACTGTCTTCAAAATGAGGTACTACTTAGCTTGTTGACATGTTCCCTAGCAAAGTTATTTTTTGAAATATGAAAAAAATAATCATTTTTATAACGTAACACCTAAACAAACTGTAATATCTATATATGCGTACAGCATGCAGACACAGTTCTTTTACCATATTGTATGTACTAATACTGTCTTCAAAATGAGGTACTACTTAGCATACTGACATGTTCCCTAGCAAAGTTTTATATATATATATATATATATATATATATATATATATATATATATATATATATATATATATATACATATACATTTATCTTGAAATACTGAAATGTTGAGTTTCAGTATCTCGAGACCAAAGTGTTGAATCTACAGATGTGTGAAACTGCAGAATATCGAACCTGGAAATATCAAACCCATGGTACTGAAAGCGCATTAGGTAAGTGTGTTTTTTTAAGGGTTTTGGGGAGGGTTTGTGTGTGTTAGGTGTGGGTTAGGTGTAGGTGAGAGTGTGAGTGTGTCAGTGTTGAGAGTGATGGTGTTTGTATCTGTGTGATGTGTGTTTGTGCGAGGGGGGTGTGAGGAATGTGTGTTGGTGGGTTTTGTGTGTGTTGGTGTTTAGTGTGACCTCAGAGTTAGTATAAATAAGTAGGGGGTGTGGGGGCGTAGCCCCCCACATGGGGGGAACAGGGGGCTTGCCCCTCTTCTTATAGTGAGTGAGTGTGTGTGTGTGTGTGTGTGTGTGTGTGTGTGTGTGTGTGTGTGTGTGTGTGTGTGTGTGTGTGTGTGTGTTGTGCGGAGGTAGGTCTAGCTGTGTTTATGCGTGTGTTTTAATGGTCATGGTTTGGGGTTTCACTGTTTTGGTTTTCGTTTTTTTGGTGTTTTGGCTTTATAGTCTCGAGATACTGAAATTTGATATTTAAGTATTTTGAGATTATAAAGTGAATCCACACATATATATATATATATATATATATATATATATATATATATATATATATATATATATATATATTTCACATTTGTTAACCATGTTGGCCCAGCTGAACACAGGCCAATTTTCAGTGGAAATCTGTGGAGAAAAGCTCCAACAAAATGTACAAATTATTCAATTATACATTTTTTTTTACAAAATTGAGTAATAATAACAGTTATACACGAATTACAAAGTTGAGTAATAGAAAAACAGAGCAAGTAACAAGTATAATAAGTAACGTAGTAAAAGTGGTACACTATTCACAGTATATACATAGAGGACTTGTAACAGATAATACAGGAGAAATATTCTTATACAACACTGTAAAGCCGGCTTCTACACAAACTGAGAAAGAAAATGCTGGAAAATCACTCGACTGGCAAAAAAACTGTTTTATTAAGAGCTTTACGTCTCTCAAAATAGGGAGACTTCTTCAGGTATTTACTACAGCAGTGGACATATGCACACAGTGTGCACTGACACAACTGCCGTTATTTACTACAGCAGTGGACATATACACAAAATGGGCACTGACACATTTGCAGTTATCTACTACAGCAATGGACATAGTGTGCGCTGACACATTTGCAAGTATTTACTACAGCAGTGGACATATACACACAGAGTGTACTGACACATTTGCAGGTATTTACTACAGCAGTGGACATATGCACAAAGAGTGTACTGGCACATTTGCAGGAATTTACTACAGCACTGGACATATACACAGAGTGTACTGACAGATTTGCAGGTATTTACTAAAGCAGTGGACATACACTTACACACTGTGTACAGACACATTTGCAGTTATTTAGTGCAGCAGTGGAAATACAAACACAGTGTGTACTGACACATTTGCAGGTATTTACTACAGCAGTGGACATATGCACAAAGAGTGTATGGGCACATTTGCAGGTATTTACTACAGCAGTGGACGTATACACATAGTATGTACTAACGCATTTGCAGGTATTTACTACAGCAGTGGACATATACATAGTGTGCACTGACACATTTGCAGTTCTTTACTACAGCAGTGGGCATATACACGCAGTGTACTGGCACCTTTGCAGTTATTTACTACAGCAGACGACATATACACACAGAGTGTACTGAACATTTGCAGGTATTTACTACAGCAGTGGATATAAGCACACAGTGTGTACTGACACATTTGCTGGTATTTACTACAGCAGTGGACATATACACACACACAGTGTGTTCTGACACATTTGTAGGTATTTACTACAGCAGTGGACATATACACACACACAGTGTGTTCTGACACATTTGTAGGTATTTACTACAGAAGTGGACATATACACACAGAGTGTACTGACACATTTGCATTTATTTTACTATAGCAGTGGACATATACATACAGTGTGTACTGACATATTTGTAGTTATTTACTACAGCAGTGGACATATATCACCTGATTGATGACATAGTTATATAAACAATGTGTTTGAATGTATTTTTTTTATCTGAAGAAGTCTCCCTATTTTGAGAGATGAAAAGTGCTTAATAAAACAGTTTTTGTTGCCAGTCGAGTGGTTTCCCAGCATTTTCTTTCTCAGAAAGATTCTTATATGTTAGCCAAAATTTTGTGAAAATATACCATCATCTGATTTTTATTTTTTTTGTTAAGTAAGATATATAAGGAATAAACTGCAAAAAAATTATTCTAGGAAGTGAAGAGAGCAGTAGATCCAATTAGGAAGGGTCCTGACAGTGGCATATCCATGACACTAGCTATACTTACTTCCTCTGTGATTATCTGTTGCATTTCCTGATTCACCATATCCACATCATCCAGCCTTCTCTCTCTCTCATTCTCTTCATTCAGCAGCCCATCAGAGTACTGTTTCCACCTGCTCGACACACTCTCCTCACTAGTGAGTTCACTTCCACCATTATCCTTTATCAGCCTTACCTGCTGCACATCCTTCATAGCTACATGCCTCTGTCCGGCCAATTGGTACAGGTCCTATTCTCCATCCTTGGTGTCCAACCTTACATACAGCCCTTCAGATGCTCCATCCTCAGCCTTTGCCACCACTCTCTTTGCCATGCACCCCATCTCCCCATACACCTGTCTACTTTCTGCATCTGTCTGACAATCCCACTTCTCCTTGGCCAACTTCTTTCTCTGTATACTTCCCTGTACTTCCTCATTCCACCACCATGTCTCCTTGTCGTCCTTCCTCTGTGCAGATGTCACACCAAGCCCTGTTCTACTCCTCTCTCTTACTGGCTCGGATGTAGTTACCCAGATATTTGCTAACTCTTCACTGCCACCCACTGCCTGTCTTAACAAGCCTGGTCTACAAAGCTATGGAGAGGATCATAATGGAACTCATAAATAAAGACATAGGGGACCTACAGACATTGGATCCTACCCAATTCGGCTTTGTCAAGGGCAGATCATGCCTCTTGAACTTGGTCGACTTTTTTGAAACAGTCACCAAGACCATTGATGAGGGTAAGGCAGTTCACACGGCCTACCTTGACCTTGCAAAAGATTTCGACACAATACCCCACTCGGATATCATAGAAAAGCTCATCAGCTTAAATGTAAACCCATATGTCACAAGATGGGTTGCAAACTGGCTCAAGGACAGAACCCACAGGGTTAGAGTTGCTGGTGACATGTCAGACTCCAAGCCGGTCACAAGCAGTGTCCCACAGGGCTCAGTCCTGGGCCCCCTCTTGTTCGGCATCTACTTTTCAGAAGTGCAGGCAAACATAGGAGGATTGTGGCTGACAAAGTTTGCAGATGACTGCAAACTGGGCGCCATAGTTGAAAATCCATCAGACACAGATATCCTTCAGAGAGGTCTCATAGAAATGGATAACTGGTGCCAGAGCCATGGCCTTAAGCTAAACGCCAAAAATGTATAGTCATACCCTTTGGTAAAACAAGGTAACCCCAAGTTACCACATAGGTGGCAATCCATTAAGCACAGAAGAGGTTATCAGGGACCTGGGGACCCAAGTTGACAGTAACCTTTCTTTGACACTCACATTGCCAAAGTGGTTGGGAGGACCTTCTACATTGCCCACCTGATTATGAAGGGATTCACATCCAGATCAAGGGAGGTCATTGTTCCCCTGTACTCTTCACTTATCAGACCAATGATTGAGTACAATGCCCCATTCAGAATGTATCTTACCCGACACCTGCAGCAATTGGAAAGACCCCAAAAGTTCCTCACCAAAAGGATAAAGGGGCTCAAAAATATGCCATATGCTGCCCGACTGAAGAAACTCCAGCTCTATTCAGTCACATACCATCTGCTCAGAGGTGACCTGTGCCTGACATACAAGGCCATGTCCAACCTGCAATTAATGGACATGCTCCACCTCAAAAAATCCAAATCCACCAGAGCCACAAGAGCAAGAGACTTAAACCTCAACATGGATATAAATAGGACGTGCTGGAGGGACAGATTCATCACCCAGAGACTCCCTATGCTGTGGAACAGAATCCTGGTCCATGTGAGACAGAGCACCTCGCTGGCTCTGTTCAAGAGGAATCTTGACCAGTGGATGGGAGATCGTAGGTTTACCCCGGGGATCATCTCTGTATCACTGCTGGACAGAGGCACGGCAAACTAATGGGTATAGTATTCTTCAACCTAAGGGGTGGTGAAAGCCACACAACTCTGGCTAGGCTTATAAATGCCCTAGGGCAGATAGCCTAGTATGAACCTATGAACCTATGAACCTATGAACTCAACCTCACAATCACCCTTTCTCAGTATCCACCATTTGATCCATGATGCTGGCCTCACACTCCTCCCCTTCTTCTTGATCACCAACGTCATCCCACAGACCAACATTCTATGCTGCCTAACTACATTTTCCCCTATCACCACTTTACAGTTACCAATCCCCTTCAAACAGGCCCACCTGCATAGGAGATAATCCATCTGTGTGCATCTTCTCCTCCACTCTTGTATGTCACCCTATGCCCCTCAATCTTGTAAAACTATGTATTCACCACAGCCATGTCCAACCTCTTTTTTGCATACTCCACCACCATCTCATCTTCTGCATTCCTTTGCTTAACACCATATCTATCCATCACTTCTACATCTTCTCTGTCCCCCTTCATCAACATGCGCATTGAAATCTGCTCTAATCACCACTCTCCCACCCTTGTGTACACTCATCACCACTTTATCCAGTCACTCCAAAGTACATCTGTATCATCCATCACACACGCAGTTAGTGGAGTATATGCACTAACAACCATCATCATTACACTATCAATTCCCAGCCTCCCAAACATCACTCTACCCAACACTCGTATCACCTCCACAAACACTCTTGGCATAATGTTCCTTCAGGTTAACCCCTACATCAGTTCCCCTCCCATGCACACCATGATAGAACTATTTGTACACGACTCTGATACACACAGTTGTACACCCCTTCCATCTGGTCTCTGGCATACAAAATATATCCACCTTTCCTCTGTCCATCATATCATCTAGCTCTGTCCCTATACCAGTCATACTCACAACCTTGAGCATTCTTACCCTCACTACCACACTCCTAGCCTTTCCCCTCTGTCCCTGCCATATGAGTATCAGACATCCTCCAGGGTATGTCTGTGAATGCAAAAGCTACTGTACTATCAAGTGATGCATGTGTGTTACAGCAATATGAAGAAAGTGTCACTCATTTTGGCCCATAGCCCACCATGTATGCATGGTGTTCTCCAGATATCCTGCCCTAACAGGTTGACATAAATGACTGTGCAGCAAAAGTGTAATTACAATCTGCCATACCAACATAGAACAGAAATGTATAGCAGGTATTGCCTGTGCATATGTATGTATGGGTGGGTGTACCTGGTTGCCTTATAACAACTGACATGGGATGCAAAAATGTCAGGTAAATAAGCTGTACATGTTGTACATATGTGTAATCTTAGTTTCTGTACATTCAACAGAGTTACACTTCTACAGCTAATGGTTGTTGCAGTGCCCTGACACAAACATGAGTACTACAATAAGCATGGATATCACATTGAAATTGGAGAGGTGTCCAACTGTGTTATGACCTTGTGCCCATGCCTACTACAAACAGATATATGACCACTTGCATAGCTGTATGGCCTCAGCAATACCTTACTTGTAAAACCTGTCTCCATAAAAGTAGAGTAATCCCCTTTGCTAGACAGCAGCAATGCAGAAAGCACATATCGGGATGCTATATTGGCTGTACAGGGCAAAGTAGAATCATGCACCAACTGGGAAGCATGTTGACCTTTGTCTGAATGAGCATATAAGGTCACAAGTGGATTACTGTAAGGCTAACTATGAGTACAAATTGGACACATCCACTAAGGGCAATCACAAGGCCATCTTCACATATGTCTGCAGTCTCAGAGGCAGCAACCCAAACCACCCTGTAATGGTGGTCAGTCACACCACATACACACACATACCATAGCTACAGCCAACCTGCTGCAGACAGGGTTAGAGCAAACATCACCCTCCCGGCTCACCATCAGTATAGGTGGATATGCACAGCACACACACCCCTCCCCTCATCATCATAAATCAGGTACAAAATGCCTAATCAAAATTAACAAAAGCAAGTCCCCTTGGGGCCTGATAACATTCCTGTCTGCATCCGACATGAACCCAGGCATATGCTTCCAGCTCCATTACACACTGTCTGCAAGCAAAGCCTGAGCATCATTGACATCCCATATGCAAGAAACACTGCCACTGTCATCCCTCTACACAAATGTCAATGATGAATGGTGGTTTATGCAATGTACTGGCCCTCATTGGGGGGAACATGACACATCAGGACAAGGAGTACAATGCATGTCCATACAGTGCTGCTAGGTACAGGGGTATGATGTGTTTGTAAGTGGGGGGTAACGATAGGCAATATTCATGTGCTGTCTCTGTAAAGAACTCTGGGCAATGTCTGAGGTCCTGTGATGTGTTTCTCTCTTTGTCTTTCAGGTGCCATGCAGAGGCAACCCGCATACACTGCTGCGGAGACAGCAGCCATCACGGAAGCTGTAATAACACGCTATGCTGTTCTTTTTGGACGTAGCCGGCAAAATCTGCGGGAGTGGTCTGCCCTGTGGGATGATCTTGTCAACAGAGTGAACATCTTGTGCTAATATGGACTTACACACGGTCAGGTCAGGCATAGAGCAACTGACCTGATACATCATGATCGACAAAGAGCTGCTGCTGTAGCAAGGGACCATACTGCTACTGGTGGAGTTCCATCCACACAGGCCCCACTTAGGGCAACAAAGGAACTCCTTGCCAACCTTGGTGTAGCCCCCACACAACATCAAACACGTGAAACACCAGTCGTGAAGGTGGGTAACACCCAGGCAACAGGCGAGGAGCGTGCAGGTAAGGCCAAAGTGCACATCAATGTAATGAGGTAGCAGTGAAACTGTCTTCCATAGAGTCTCTAGATGCATATGTCAGTGCAAAATGGATTAGTGGGTGGGGTTTAGTAATGCACACAAGTGCACATCTATGGTGAAGGACAGCAAATTGTGTAATATCATAGTGTGCACTTTACCTCTGTAGAAACATAGCATTCATTTTGTACCAATGCCATATGTGAATCTGCTGACAGTACCTCTCCCTCACAGCTACATAGGTCCCTCTGGTCTGCACATGTGACAGCAGCCTGAAGCGATAAGTATGGGATTTTCTTGTTGTGGCTCACCAGTACCCCAGGCATGTTACAGTCATGCATGTGACCATGCACACAACTGTTACTCTCAGCCATTGGGCAATATCTGCATGTTCAGTTGTGGTGGTGTTTACTGCATTGCATCACAGTGGTCATGACAGGGACCTATTTGCAGGAGATGCCACATATCCATAGCATACCTCACAACCTGTCATTGCAGGACATCTGGATAAAGACTGACAAAATGGAGGGACAAAGGCCAAAAACTAGGGTTATATTGTATAAATTAGTGTTATACAGTGCGTATAAATGATGTACACACCTGTTAGAATGCCAGGTATTTGTGACATACAAAAATGAGCATTCTGGGGCACTATTGCAACTGCATCATGTACACAGACAACCCTCTCCTCTAAACTCCCAACACTCAGAATTGTGAGAGATACCCCTATATCACCAGATTGGAAGATATGCACTCTCCAGCGAAGAGTGGACTAGCTGGTCAAGAGGAGAAGGGTCAACACCTGCAACACACCACATAGAACACATACTCCTCCAGAAAACCCACTATCACAGCTCTGACATACAAAAAATAACCACACACCCACCTTCACAGAGGCACTCAATAGACATTTACCCAAACAGCAGAGACCACCAAGACAGACACAAACCACAGGACACATATCTCACCTACACAGTGTGCCGCTCAACTTAAGCCCCAAAGGGCAACCACTTTGCCTGATACAGTAATCATAGATGAATCAATAGTGAGGCACACAGATGTCCCACTCACTAGGTTGGACATGGAGGAGGTAACAGTCAGCTGTCTATCAGGTGCTAGAATCCCACATATAGCACACCCAGTCAGGTCACTCCACAACAACTACAAGTTTCACTCTGTCATCATCCACGTATGTGTGAATGATCTGAGATGCACCTCCATGGACTATATGAAAAGAGACATGGTGGAGCTCTCAGATTATGTGGGCTAGGCAGGTATGATAGTAGCCCTGAGCAGTATACTACTGTCCCAGAATGATACCACAGTACAAACAACAAATGATTGACTTCAACAATTGGCTTAAGTGTGTGGTGTCTCTCTCATGGGATCCAGTATCTGTCTGATTGGGATGACATGATTGACAGACTGCGATGGCTTGCCAGAGATGGCCTGCATCTGTCACCCATGGGTTTTCAGGTACTGGCTAAGTGTCTTGCCATCCCTATAGTGCCTTTTTAGGCTGTGTTCCAAATCAAATTACCACCATAACAGCTATACATATATGCAATCAGAGGGTCATGCTGCTCAACACTAGACATCTACATCTCGAGATGCAGCCATTCAAAGCACTCCTCAAAATGGAGAACATTGACATTTGTGCTGTAACGGAGACCTGGTTTACAGCAGCAGACAGCACCCCTGCACTACCAGCCTATAACTCATTCCACACCTGTCAGTTGCAAAACATGGACCACAGCTACAAAAGCGGTGGTGTTTCCATATTAATAATGGATATGCACACATCCAGAGAAGTATCACACCATATGGCATCTGAGATACCTCAGGTACAACTGACATTGGGTAATAGTGCAGTCCAGGTCATAGCCTGCTATAGGTCCACATCCATGTCCCTAGACTCTCAATTCATATTCCTCAAAACCCTGGAAACTATCAAGGTCCAACCCAACATTCTCATACTAGGAGAGTTCAGCTACCCCTCCATCCACTGGGTAAGCTACTCAAGCACCAATACACTGGCCCAGTGCTTCCTGTAATTCATCAGTTCCAATGCCCTGGACCAGGTCATTCTGACACCCAGTAGAAGAAGCAACATCCTTGACCTGTGTTGAGTACTAACATATGGGGCCATTGCTTGACAATAGTAGTCGATCACTACCTGCTCAGATCCAACATAGAGTAATCACCATTGAAATCCACATCTCACCCACACACCCCCGCAAAGGTAACCACCTTGAAAAACTTCTCCAAAGCTGGCTTTAGCCTTTGATACCTTTCCCCACTCGGGAATTATTGATAGACTCACCAAACTAGACATCAACCCCTATATCACTAGGTGGGTTGCAAATTGGCTCACCGATAGAACCCACAGTGTGAAAGTAGCAGACTCCAAGTCAGACGGTTGAGCAGTCATGAGTGGAGTCCCACAGGGATTGGTCCTGTCCTGTTTGACATCTACTTCTCAGAAGTCCAGGCCAACATGGAGGGAGTCTGGCTGACCAGGTTTGCCAACAGTTGCAATCTGGGAGACATAATTAACTCCCCAAGTGATGTAGACATTCTACAGAAAGGGGGTTATATCACATGATCGAAAGCTGACAATATCGAAGTTCAAACCTTTGAACTTGCAACCTCGAAACTGGAAATCATTGAAACATAAAGTGGAGATCACCATAGAGTGCTGGAAGGAAATATTTCCCTTTACTGCACTGTAGTGCAATCTCGGAGTTGCTATATTTAAGTAGTGGGGGTGTGGGGGGTGCAGGGGGGCTTGCCCCCTGCATAGTGTTTTTTGTGTTGTTTTGGGTGTTTAGTGAGTTTTTTCACATTTGATGCTTTCTGTTTTCTAGGTTGCAAGTTTGAAGTTTTGAGCTTCGATGTTGTCAGCTTTCGATCATGTGATATAAACCCTACAGAAAGGCCGCACTGAGACCAACGACTAGTGTCAAAACCATGGCCTTAAGCTTAATGCCAAAAAATGCGTCTTCATTCCTTTTGGGAAAAACTCAGTTCCCACTAATTACTGCATTGATGGTAGCCCACTGAACACTGAAGGCACTATAAGAGATCTGGAAACACAGGTTGACAGCAACCTCTCCTTCGACCACTACATTGCCACTGTGGTCAGAAAGTCTTTCTATGTGACACATCTCATTACCAAGGGTTTTGCATCCAGGAAGAAAGAGGTCATCATCTCTCTCTACTCTTCCCTCATGAGACCATTCATTGAGTATAATGCCCCATTTGGCATGTACCTCACTAAACACGTGCAACAACTGGAAAGGTCACAAAAATACCTCACAAAGAGGATTCTAGGCCTCATGCCCTACATGGATAGACTCAAAAACACTCCAGTTTTTCTCCATCTCATATCATCTATTAAGAGGTGATCTCTGCTTGACTTACAAAGCCATGTCTGACCCAGCCCTGTTAGAAGTGTTACACCTAAAGAAATTCCAATCCCTCCACACCATACACTCCAGTGACCTCAACCTCATTACCACAATCAACAGAACATGCTGGAGGGACAGGTTCATAACCCAGAGACTGCCCATGCTCTGGAATGGACTTCCCATACATATCAAGCAGAGCACCTCAATGGCCCTTTTCAAGAGAAATCTTGATGAGTGGTTCACCCCGGGGATCACTCCAGTGGCTCTACTTGATAGAAGCACCGGGAACTAACAGCAGCATGATGCCAACATACTTCTATGGGCTAGGATTGTAAAGGCTCCAGGGCCGTTGGCCTAGTACACACCTATGAACCTATGAGCCTATGAACCTTTAAGAACAGAGGTGGCTAACTTTACAGTACCCGTGCCAATGGAAAATACCTGCAGGACTTCCGAATCATACTCTAATGCACTGTACAAACATGTACATCAATGCATGGAACTAGCCATAGCCAACAGAACCATGACATTCTCCTCCAAACACTGGAGGCAAATCTGGTGCTCCCCTGCCATTAATAACTTGTACAACAGATGGAAGAAACTGTTGCAGAAAAAGGTGGAGTCCCAAGAGTGGTGGAACTCCCTTATTAGACTCAACAACAACTTGAGATCCTTCATGAACTCATCTAAAGCCACCTATGATAGCAGAATTGCAGCAGACACTGACAACAATCACACTTCCCTTGTTAGTCATATCAAGAACCTCCATGCCAATACCCAGAAGTGCTCTGAGTTACTGCACAATGCTACCTGCTATACTGAACCAACTGATATTGCCAACATTCTTGCCAACACATTTAGTTCCAGCTTTACCCCTCTCTCTCCCTCCAGGGAACAATCAGCATGCCAGAAGAATGCCAGGCACCCAGGATTACTGCCACCCAGGTTACACTTGCATTGTTCACAGGCAAGAATATAGCTTCCATGGGACCCCAAATTATCCCTGGCTGTGTTCTACATGAACTACAAAGATACCTGGCACCACATCTGTGTGCCCTGTTCAGTCACAGCTTCATCTCAGGCTTTGTCCTTCCCAAATGGTGCACTGCTACAGTCATCCCTCTCCATAAAGGTGTGTCAAATACAGACCCTGGGAATTATCAGTCCAGTAGCCTGAAGAGTCTGTGTACAGCTATGAAGAGCATCATCGGGGACCTGATCAACAAACATATAGGTAATCTCCTAACTCTGAACCCTACAAAGTTTGGCTTTGTGAAATGGAGATCATGCCAGTTCTACCTGGTTGATGTTTTTGAGTCAGTCACCAGGGCTGTGTATGACAGTAAGGCACTGCATACAGCCTACATCAATCTGGGCAAGACTTTTGATATCATTCCTCAGTCAGGAATTATCGATGAACCCACCAAACTAGGCATCAACCCCTATATCACTAGGGGGGTTGCAAATTGGCTCACAGATAGAACACACAAGTAGTGACCTCCAAGTCAGACTGCCAGCCAGTCACAACTGGAGTCCCACGGGGATCAGTCCTGGGTACTCTTCCATTCAGCATGTACTTCTCAGGAGTCCAGGCCAACACAAAGGAACTCTGGCTGATCAAGTTCACAGACAACTGCAGGCTAGGAGCCATCATTAACCCCAAGTGATGCAGACATCCTACAGAAAGGCCTCACTGAAACCACTGACAGGTGTGGAAACCATGGCCTGAAGCTTAACACCACAAAATACATCATCAGCTTCTTTGGTAAAATCTCAGTTCCCACTTAGTACCACATCGATAGGAGCCCACTGAACACTAGGCATTATAAGATATCTGGGGACACAGGTTGACAGCAACCTCTCCTTTAACCACCAAATTGCCACTGTGGTCAGGAAATCCTTCTATGTGGCACATCTCATTACCAAGGGTTTTGCATCCAGGAAGAAGGAGGTCATTGTCTCAGTGTACTCTTCCCTCATTAGACCAATCATCAGGTATAATGGCCCATTTGTCATGTACGTCACTAGACACCTGCAACAGCTGGAGAGGCCACAAAAATACCTGACAGAGGATCCTAGGCCTTAAACACATGCCCTACATAGACAGACTCAAGACTCCAGCTATTCTCTGTCTCATATCACCTACTTACAGTCAGTCTCTGCTTGACTTGCAAAGCCATGTCTGACCCAGCTCTTTTACAAATGCTGCATCTAAAGACATCCCAATCTCTCTGCATCACACACTGCAGGGACCCCGTCCTCATTACCCCAATCAACACAACATGCTGGAGGGACAGATTCCTCACCCAAAGGCTACACATGCCTTGGAATAGACTTCCCATACATGTCAAGCAAAGCACCTAGATTACCCTGTTCCAGAGAGATCTTGATGAGTGGATGGGCAATAGAAAGTTCACCTCAGGGATCACTCCAGTGGCTCTACTTGATGTGGTCACTGGGAACTAACATTGGGTGGCACAATGGCAGGGCACTTCTATGGCCTAGGCTTATAACCGCTCCAGGGCGATTAGTCTAGTACACACCTATGAAGCTATAAGGGGAGTGACATTGGCATGACTGATACAGTAGGCCAGTGGGTCAAAATACTTCTTCCTACAAACATACACAGTTACCCACACACACATTTGCCAAATCTGAGAGTCAAACCCCTGCCTATCTAGTTATTTGCTTTATAGTGTTGTGCAGTTATTGCATGCACTACAGAGCTTACTGAGCTGACAACTGGCCCAGGGTGCTGATAAGGGGAATGACATCAACAGGAGTAATAAAGTAGGGCAGTGGGTGGGCGACTTATCAAAATACTTATTTTTACAAACATGCACACACAATCATTTGCAAGATCTGAGATTAGAACCCCTGTCTAGCTAGTTATTTGTAATATTGCATTACACAGTTATCACACACACTACAGAGCTTACTGGGCTGACAACTCGCCAAAGGGGCTAATAAGGGGAATGACATCAGCAGGAGTGATAACGTATGGCAGTGGTTGGAAGACTTATCAAAAAGTACAGTTTTGTACCTACCAAAAATGTAGATGTTCGAGTGTATACCCTGCTGCATTCATCACACTTGGGTTATCCTGCCGTCAGGTGGTCCCACAGTCGGCCCGAATTCCAAAGTCTTGGTCCGGCGTCGGTTGCTGTCACTTCTTCCCTGACATCAGTGCTCCAGGGGTATATAAGAGTCATCCAACGCCATTTTCTTCAGTTTTTCTTGCCCCAGATGTCAGGTGCACCCCCAAAAGGTGGTCAGTAGATAGTACCAATAATAAAAGTTTATCACAACCAAAACATCCCTCCAGCTATAAGCAAATACACCACAAAGGTTGTATCAGATTTTAAGGTATGGAAAGGTTTTAGTTAGGCCAGAGGGGATGGAGGGAGGGTAACCTGGACTGCAGCAGGGTATACACTCGAACATTACATTTATGGTAGGTACAAAACTGTACTATGATCATCGTGTTACCCTGCAGCAGTCATCACACTTGGGTAGAATCCCAAAGATAAGGATGGGATGTGGAGTCAAACAGTGTTAGAGGAGGCTAAAAGGCCCTGCAAAACTGCAGTGGCGAAGCCAGCTCAAATTGCAGCTTCCAGAATATCCTTGGTTGGGACCCCCCTGAGGAAGGCTGTAGACGTAGCTGCTGCCCTGGTAGAGTGGGGCCTTATGCTAGCAGGAACTGGTTTTCCATGGTGGGTGTAGCAAAAACGTATGCAATGTCCTATCCATTTGGAAATGGTCTGTTTTGAGATAGCCTTTCCTTGAGGATACAAAAAGCTGGTCTGATTTTCTGAAAACCTTAGTTTTATCCAAGTAGTAATGTAGCCGCCTGTGAGTGTCCAAGGAATGCAGGAGTCTTTCTCCTTTGTTCTGTTGATTTGGAAAGAAGGTGGGTAAATGGACGGCTTGATTTAGAGCCACACTGGATACCACCTTAGGCATAAAAGAGGGGTTAGTTCGTAGAGAAACTCTGTCTTGATGGAAAATGAGGAAAGGCTCTACTGCCATTAGTGCCTAAAGCTCTGAGACTCTTCTGGCTGAAGTAATTGCTAGCAGCAGGGCAGACTTCCATGATATAAACTTTAAGTCAGCTGAGAAAGCTGGTTCAAAAGGAGGTGGCGTAAGTTTTTCCAGAACAAAATTGAGGTCCCAAGTTGGTGTTGGTGCTCTCCTGGGATGCCTAATGTTTTTGGCCCCTCTGAGAAACTGCCTTAGAAGTGAATGTGAAAATAAGGGAGGATCCGTGTTGTAGTGAGCTGAAATAGGTGAGGCGTGGATTTTAATAGATGAAAAAGAAAGGCCTTTTTTTCAACATCTTGGTTAAATATTGTAGAATCTGAGGTATGTCCGGCTGAAGGGTATTTTGGCCTTTAGCTTGGTTCCAGGCACAAAACCTTTTCCATTTGTCTGAGTATGCGTTCCTGGTGCTGGGCCTCCTGGTTTGCAGAATAACCTCCATAACAGCTTGAGAAAGAGGAGCTGGCTGGTTGCTTAGGTAAGTTGCCATGCAGCCAAATTTAAGGTTTTGAGCTGGCTGTGTTGGATCTGACTGTCTTGCTGTGTGAGCAGATGAGTAATTTGTGGTTAAATCCATGGTGAGCCCTGGGGCATATTCCTTAATAGTGGGTACCAGTGCTAGCGTGGCCAGTCTGGGGCAATGAGTATCATACAGGGTCTCTCCATCCTGACTTTCAGCAGCACCTTTGTGAGAAGGGCAATGGAGGGAAGGCATATACTGTCAGCATTTGCCAACTGAATGAGAGTGCGTCCACTTTCCAAGATTGATGGTGAAACGTCCTTGTGCAAAATTTTGTTAGCTGATAGTTTTGGGGGCTGGCAAACAGGTCTATGTCTGGGTGCCCCCATTTTTGAGTTATCATTGCAAATACTTGTGGATCCAGTTTTCACTCTTGGGGATCCATGATATTTCTGCTTAGGTCATCTGCCAATGTGTTCTTTTTGTAATTGAACTTGGTTAAGTCAGTGCTGTGTTCCACAAGGTCATTGCTTGCCTGCATAGAGGGTAGGAGTGTGTACCCCCTTGTTTGTTTATGTACCACATTACTGTGGTGTTGTCTGTCCTTATTGTAAGCTGTCCTGGATGTAAGAGGTCATTGAAGGCTGTCAGGGCATTCTGTACAGCTAGCATTTCTTTTTGATTGATGTGCAGATTCCTTTGATCTGCAGTCCATATGCCTTGAACGCATCGTCCTGCCATGTGTGCCTCCCAGGCATAGTCCGATGCATCTGACTTGCATTAACCCTAGCTGACCTTTTTCTTCCTCACTTCTCCTGCCACCTCTCCTCCTTATCTCAATTCTACTACTACACACTTTCCAACTCTGTTGGGTAACTATCTCTCCCTATTAATACTGATTTTAGTAAATTTCTATTGTTAAACTATCAATAATATAATTATTTCTGTTACAAACTATGTCTACATGAACTTACTTTCCACCTATGTCTTTGTCTTTCCATTGATTCCTGAACATCCTGTGATTTGAGGCTTATTTGCATTGTTTAGTATTGTAAATTTTTGTATTTTTTTTATTTGACATATAGTAGATAGCGGAGCTTTTCTCCCTGGGCCTCCACTGAAAATGTACATGTATCCAGTTGGACCAGTCCGGTTAACAAATGTAAAATAAAATAAATAAAAATAAATAAATAAATCTGTTGTCATAGTTTGCCTGGCTGGGGGGTAAGGTGAAAGGCTGACCCTTGTTGAGGTGACATGCCTGTGACCACCATAGAAACTCCTGTTGAAGGCAGGGAATGAGAGGTATCATTGTTTCCAAGCTGTGACTGTGTTGAGTCCATACGCTTTTTAGGTACCATTGTAATTTCCTCATATGCAGTTTTGCAAATGGTATTAGTAGTGTGCAAGATGCCATGAAGCCCAAGGCCTGCAGAATTTTTCTTGCAGGGAGTTGGGTCTTTGTTGCCATTGTTCTGAAGTATTGAGTTAATTGTAGTTGTTTGTCTGGCGTTAGATAAGCCATCTGGGCCGTTGTATTCAAGCTGGCACCCAGGAATGTCATTTTGTGAGGGCACTAGTTCTGATTTATTTTCGTTTACTGTGTACCCTAGGCAACTTAGAATGTGTTTTACAAAAGCCAGATGTTGTAAGAGAATGTCCTTGCTTTCTGCTTGGATGAGGCAGTCGTCCAGGTATGGATATATTTGAATTACTCTTTGTCTGCAGTATGCAATTACTGGTGCCAGGCATTTTGTGAAGACCCTGGGCACAGTAGATAAGCAAAAGGGCAGTGCAGAGAATTGGTAATGGGTTGAACTTGCAATGAAACGGAGGTATCTTCTGCAAGTTTGTCTGATAGGGACATGCAGGTATGCCTCCTTGAGGTCCAACGTTACTAGCCAAGCTTTCTTGCCCAACATGGGAAGAAGCTGTTGTAGTGTTAGTATCTTGAATTTGGGTACTTGCAAGAAGGTGTTTAGAATTGAAAGGTCCAGAATGGGTCTCCAAGCATTGTCCTTTCTGGGGACTAGAAAGAGCCTTGAGTAAAATCCTTGGCCTTGTTCCTGTGTAGGTACTAGTTGAATGGTTCTCATGTCCATGAGAGCTGTAATTTGTTTTTGTGCCTCTGCCCATTGATTTTGTGGCAGATTTGGCATGCCTTTTATCCTTGGCAAGGTGTGGAAATGAAATCTGTATCCTTGTGAGATAATGTCCAGTACCCATTTGTCCTTTGTGACGATGCGCCAGTTGTCAGAAAAAAGTGCTAATTTTCCTCCCAAGGGAGCTGCCAAGAGAGTTTTGCTTGGCAGTTTGAGGTGTAAGTCATTGTGTTTGCCTTCTAGTAGTTTGGGACCTGTCTTCTCCTCCCTTCTGTGTTGCAGTGCCCCATTGGCAGGTTTGTAAGGGATTTGTGCTTGTCCTCTGACCATTGGGCACATGTATTTACCCCTCTGTGGTCTGTCAGAAGCTGGAAAGGACCAATTTTTTGTTGGCCAATTTCTGCTGAAGTGTGGGGGCTGTACCTGTAAGAAATCTTTGACCGTCTGCATAGATTTTGCCTTATCCTCCATTTTCTTTAAAACCTCTTCTGCTTTAACCCCAGATAAGACATCCTGCTGTAAGGGTGCATCTAGTAACTTTGCTTTAACATGATCAGGCAGAGTTTGTTCCTTTAACCAACATGCCTACGTATAACAGACCCAGTAACAGCTGCTCTACAGGAAACTTCCAAGGAATCAAATCCACATTGTAAAGTATGTTTGCCCACCTGTTCAGCTGCATGCAACAGATCCTGCATTTCCTTGAATTCAGACTGTTGAGGGTGCGTGCTCATCTTTTGTTTCAATTGAGACATTAGGAATTGCTGGTATTTAAGCATGTGAAATTGACAATTTAGTGCTCTCATAGCTAGAGTAGCTGAGGTGTAAACCTTCTTCCCCCACCTATCTAGTGTTCTGGAGTCCCTTTCAGAGGGTAAAGGACTTTTAGCCATAGAAGCCTTAGCCCCTTTGGGACCCTGGGAGATTGTCTCTGGATCAGCAACAGGGCTTTTGTAAAGGAATTTGTGTGAGTCAGGCACTCTATAGTATCTATCTGGTTTGGCTGGAGCAGGAGGCAGAGAATCTGGATTTAGACTGGATTCTAACTAAACATCATCCACAATGTCTAAAACTGGGGGGATAGTAAGTGATCTGTGCTGGGGGAGTAAAAGAAACTCTCAAAGCCTTTTCTTTGAGTCATAGTAGTCCTGACCATCTCAGTGGAAATGTTCCCTCATGGTATGTAAGGTTTCCCCAAAGGAATAGTCTTCAGGGGGAGAAGCTGATGGAATGGAATCTTCAGCATCAGAATCTTCATAAGGGGGAAAGGAGTAATCCTGTTCCTCAGAGGAGCCTGAGGAAATACACTTGATCAGAGGAGACATAATCCTCCTCTTGTCTAGGCCTTTTGTCGGGGGGGGTTGGGAACCCCTGATTAAAGAAATCAAATCTTCAGCCATTTTAAGCATCTGTTTCTTAGGCATGGGGCCTTGAACTGGAGACTGAAGTGCAGTCTTTTTAGGTTTTAGAGGAGTCTTAAGCTCAGCATAAGATTTTATGGTGAGAGTAGTCGGTCTGAAGACACCTTCTGAAACCGAAGGTGTTGGGCCTAAAGAGCCTAGAACTCTCTGCTAGAGAATCCCAAGCAGTCTGGGGTTCCAATTCTGTGGTAGCCAGGGGCTGCGTAGGCACCTCACTGAAAACCGGAGAACCGGTGACCTGCCCAGCCGAGGCCTCGGAGTCTAGCTTGGATCTAGGCTGCCTGTCTTTATCTTGGCGTTTTTTATGCACGCCGGTAGTCAGTTGCTCCAACGGCATAGTGTAATTACATTTCCTACCAAAGTAGTGTCATGCATAATCAAAGCGTCACTTTATAGTTCGCTTATTAAACCTAGCACAAACGACAACCAGTGACGTCGTGGTCTGGGCCTAGGCAAGGTATACAATAAGAATGAAAGTCCTTATGAGGTATTTGCTTCCCACAAGAAATGCAATTCTTAACTTTTTCTAACATCGGACTGAGGCAAGAAAATGTTCCCCAATGGGGTACTTAGCTTTGAAGAATTCGGACTGAAACTCTATTCGAAAATCTCAGGTGTCGGCCGACCGGTACTTGTGAACTGCTTCTGCTTCTGGCACCGTGCGGCAAGAAAGACTGAAGAAAATGGTGTTGGATGCCTCTTATATACCCCTGGTGCACTGACGTCAGGGAAGAAGCGACAGCAACTGACACCAGACCAAGACTTTGGAATTCGGGCCAACTGCGGGACCGCCTGATGGCAGGATAACCCAAGTGTGATGACCGCAGCAGGGTAACACGATGAACATCACTTCTTCTTACAAACATACACACTCATTTGCCAGAGCTGAGATTAGAACCCCTGTCTAGCTAGTGATTAATACTATTGTGTTACGAAGTTATCACA
Organism: Protopterus annectens; assembly: GCF_019279795.1. Classification (NCBI taxonomy): domain Eukaryota; kingdom Metazoa; phylum Chordata; order Ceratodontiformes; family Protopteridae; genus Protopterus; species Protopterus annectens. Next base: position 821,513,822 of record NC_056750.1, on the reverse strand, counting down.
CACACTACAGAGCTTACTGGGCTGTCAACTGGCCCAAGGTGCTGATAAAGGGGATGACATCAGCAGGAGTGATATAGTGCAGCACTGGGAAGTGTTGTGGTTGGGAATGGCCTAAAACTCTTTCACAAACAAACACCCCCTCACTCTCATATACACAACTGTCTCACACACACACACACACACACACACACACACACACACACACACACACACACACACACACACACACACACACACACACACACATACACACAGTTGCCAGTATCGAGATTAGAACCCCTATCTATATAGTTATTTCTACTATAGTGTTACACAGTTATCGCATGTGCTACAGAGCTTATAGGGGTGATTGGTGTCCAATGATTCTTCTAAGGTGAATGAAAACAGCAGATCTTGTGAAGTAGGGCAAAGCAAAGTGTACTGAGTGGGAATAGTTTCCTAATATCTGGACCTATGGACACACACACACACACACACACACACACACACACACACACACACACACACACACACACACACACACACACACACACACACACACACACACACAGGCGATGTGATATTATAAACTCAACCTCAGTACTGTTACACAATGGGGTTCACCTTTTATGCTGGCACGTGCAACTGTTTATAACTGGTATGTCACTGTCCACAGCAGGACATCACTGTATGCCATTCAGGGTATCCATGTGTGTGACTCACTCTGTCTGTGTCCCCCTGTGTCTCTCTCTGTATCACTGTCTGTCTCTCAGTTCCCCACATCAATGTGTGTGTATGCTTGATATATATCTGTTGCCCATATATATGTGCGTGTATCTCGCGCAACAGATGCAGATGTGTCACATATGGGCCACCTACAGCTAGCTGAGGGTAATCCTGCCTGATGTATTTGTGTATGGACAGTTGAGATGTACATAGCTGTCTGTATGCATGGACATATATACACAATACAGTCATACATTCCAATGTGGGTTCCAACATGTCCTGTAATTCTCTAAGTGTAGAAAGATGCCCAGTGTGACCTTCTATAGTTAGGGTGAGACTCCATTCCAGAGATAGGTGTACTCCAGTCCAGAGTTTTGTGTGCTACAGCCATACCTCTCAGGAGTACACAGGACTTTCCTCAGGGTATTTGTTTTGTTTAACAGACATTTTCTGACATATCTGTAGTCTGAAACTGCAGTGTATTGTATTATTACCTAGTGCCAGACATCCTCAATCGCAGTGCTTTACCAGAGGAATAGTAGTTGTATGACGCCTAGACCAATATTAGGGCAGCTATGTACATTCTTGCCCAGCAAGCCCATTTGTGAGGTGCACCTTCAGCCAATGTAGTAATGACACACAGCTGTGTGAACAGTCCAGTAACCTGGCGACTTACTGGCTGGGGATCTCCTGCTTGTGTGGTATCTTTCTAACCTGAGATGTCATATCCTTTTTTGTGCAAACCTCTGACCTATACATTTTTTGGCAGGTTGTCCAAGTGTTTGGCTAGAAGTTTCATCCTTTCTATGTAAACTTGTGTTTTTATGGCAAGTTAGTTACATAAACTTGAGGCGTGGTGTTACAAAATAATACAGACATTACTGTTTCTGAATACATAACCATCAGACACTTCCCACTACTGCAAACCCCTCACCCCACTATCTTTCTCAGTATGTAAGGGCGATATTTATAACGCATGCCTATCATTGTCCCAATGTTCCACTTTTCTTTCAGCCCTTGTCTAGACATCTTGCTGTCAGAGTTTGGGAGTTAAGGGTGTGGGTACAGAGTGCATTCAACTGTGCAGGCATGTCCATTATTTGTAAAAGCAAACATAAGAAAAAGGATTATTGAGAATGGCCACTGGCAACAGTACCACACAGCACTTATATTCACAAAAGCCTTGGCATCTCTGCTACACATCCTTCAAGATATTTGTTATACATGTAGTATATTCCACATAGCACTGTGACTTCCAGGTATGTCAGAGTAGTGGGTGTCACTGACATACATACAGCATCATACATCATACAGCAACTGGACAGGTGAAATCCTTGGTTATAGTCAGGGTGTCCCACAGGGCTCCATCCTATGCCCTTACTTGTTTTGATTGTATCTTTTAGACCTAACTTTTTCATCTGAGGTGTTCTACAGTCTATATGCAGATGACCTGAAATTAGGTAAACTAATTACAGGTGTTACTGATGAGAAATGTCTGCAAAATAACTTGACCAAACTGACCATTTGGGCACAGGAGAATAATATGTTGATAAATACATCCAAAACTAAGCATATGAGATTTGGGAGACATAAATTGAAAGGTGAATATTTAATGCAGCACACAGTGATTGAAACTGTTGACTCATTTATGGACATAGGTATACGAGTAGATTCAGCCATGAGTTTTTCTAATCATATCAACCAATTGGTTAATGATAGTTATAGAACTATAGGTTGTATAAAAAGATTTATAAAGTCTAGGAAGTTAAAAATAATGAAGTCATTGCTTGTTAGTTACATTAGACCTAAACTTGAGTATGGAATAACAATATGGAAACCCTATAAGAAGACAAGCATGAATAAACTGGAAAGAGTACAGCGAAAATATACCAAGAGGATTCATGGATGTAAAAATCTAAGATATTATGAAAGACTAAGATATCTGAACTTGTACAATGTCTTTTACAGATATCTAAGAGGAGATCTTATTCAGGTATATAGGGCATTTAGGGACAACTACCTCTGGGAATGTTTAGGGTTATCAAAAAGTACTAAAGAATCATCAGACAACCCATGTAGAAGGTTCTGTAGGAATGAGAAGTGTAATAATTGGTTCTCTGACAGAGTAGCTGATGCATGGAACAGACTACCAAATTACATTAAAGCAAGTACTAGTTTAGATATCTTTGAGAACAGCCTGGACACTTATTATGGGAACAAGTGTTTTGGGATATTGGCAAGCTAGAAAGGCATTTATGCCCGGGCTTGAAATATTTGTATCTATGTATGTATGTGTGTATGTATAACAGGTGGCACTGCAGTTATCTACACATGGCCCTTTCAAAGACAGCACTGTACTTAGGGCAGTACAAGACAACTGCCAGGAGAACATGCTGGCCAGTTCCAGACAGTATTAATCACACATACATATAGCTCACTGACCCCTGCATATTGTGGACAGGCAACCTGTTTTTATGTGTATTGGTACAGTCCTCTCAATGTGTGCTATGCTGTTATTTCCATGCAAATATATATGTTACTGCATTTGTGTGGGTTTATGGGGGGCACACCTGTCCACTGTACACATTTACATAGACTGTGCTGCTATTTACTTTACATTTTGGTTCCATTTACCATACTATTGTGCCTTGTCTTGGGGACTGGAGGCATATCAGTAAAGAGCCCAGGTCAGATTGTACTGGCAAATATTAGAGTTTCAGACTTCTTACCCTTCATAGCCGTACTGCAACTGTGGGTCCTGCTGTGCTATCACTGTGTGACTCTGTAGGGGGGGGGTCATTCAACATTACCACCATTTGTGTGCCTTTATTAGATATTTCTCTGTGGTTTTCTACAGCTGACTTGCTCTGTGGGTGTGAGGGGTGGTTATGGGACCCACACCCTGACATCCATGCCTGTGACCTATGACCCCCAACTTAGTTGTCCCAATACCTATCCTACAGTGGGATTTGCCACCTTGGGTACTACTGCATAGTGTGTGGAGACCAGTTTTGGCCAGACATTTACTGGTAGCCAACATATCTGTCAATTGTGTGCTGCTATCCCAGTAGGCCACCCCATTCCCTTGCATGCATGCAACATTACCATATATATGCTAGCAGAACAAACTATTCCATTCATTTATTGTTAAGAAGACTGACTTACCTTGTACTTACAGCAGTTATGAGGACAGTGCTTGAGGGACAGTACACTGCCTATACATGGTAAGTTACAGGTAATGTGATGTGTGTGTCATCCATTTTACTTTGTGTGTGTCAGAGGTGTCAGTCCCTGAGGTCCCTGCAGTGTCTGTGTGTGTGCTATGTGTTGCCTCTTTGCCAAGGCCTGAACATACTGGGCATGCCTCCATCTGCCTCTGTGAGCAGGCTCAGGGGCCTCCTCCTGTGAGTCTCGCTGTGCCTGTGGGGAGCTTGGCAATGATGGTGGGGTATGTGGCCCTTCCTGTTCCTACTGCAGCTGTTTCCACAGGATCATATTGTGTAGCATGGCACATATTATGAACATGCATGCACATGTGGCTGGAGAGTACTGCAAGGGTCCACCAGATATGTCAAGGCAACGGAACCATGACTTGAGCATCCCAAACACACATTCTATAATGATCTTGGTCTGTGCATGTGCCTCATTATGGTGTTCTTGTGTGGGTATGTGTGCATTTCTGATGGGTGTCATCATCCACAGCTCCACTGCATAGCCAGCATCCCCCACCAGATGACTATACAGGATGCCCATACTGGCAAATGCCTGGTACAGCTGTGACAAATGCCAGATGTAGGAGCTGTGATAGCTTCCAGGGCTGCCAGCACACACATTCATGATACTGCCCTGGGCATTGCACACAACCTGGGAGTTGATGGAGGGGAAGCCCTTGTGGTTTCTGTAGACCCTACCCTGTTCACCGGGTGTAACTTTGATGTGGATGTGCATGCAGTCTATGGTGCCCAGTACCTCCGGGTATTCTGCTGCACTGTGAAAGAGACTCATATTACTGGTCCTCTTCTCGCGGGTGTTGGGGAAGTAAATGTGCTCACCGGCATGTAGTAGCATGGCATCCAGAAACTGGTGGAGTACCCTGGATGCAGATGCCTGTGAGACCCCCCATCATGTCCCCAGTAGGTCTTTGGAAAGTATCTGTAGCTAGAATTCTTAAGGCTACACATACCTTGGTATCCACTGGGATGGGTTCCCCTCTGTTGGTTCTAGCTCTGAGTTGAGGCCAGCACAGCTCAGTGAGTTGCTGTCTCTGTCCACCCTGTAGCACTCTACTATCTCCAGATAATGTAGCCCCTGATAAGTTACCCTGGGTCTGAACACTCTACTCCTCCTCCTTGATCTGTGGCGGTTGTCAGCATTATCCTCCTGTCTGCCGTCAGCCTCTTGCACATACGGATGGATCAAAGCAATGTCAGCCCCTAACATTTTTCCAGTTAAAATTCCCCCGCATGTATACACCAATGGTGCAGAGTTTGTGGGTAAAAACAGACTGTAAGGTGTTTCCATACTTTATACTGTTGTGCTGCAGATGCTGCCTGTATGATTGGCTGACTAGGATGCATTCCACCTGCCAGCTATATTATTTGTATTTGATTGCTTTAATTCTGCTATTTTCTTTTTCCCATTTTCATTCCCTCCCCTTTTAAATCCTGAGGTGCACCGCACAAACCCGCTGCCCAAATATAAACAGTCCTGCTATTTCCAGTTGTTTTTTTTTGTTTTGTTTTTTAGACCATTTAGCTTATGTAAACAGTAAGAAATGCCCCTCCCCTGGGTGCAAACATGCTCCTCCATTCATGGAATAAGTCAATACAGCCTCAGACACACACCCTTGCTTAGCTAAGCTAATCTCTGTGCCTTAGGATGGCTTAAATGTGCTTACACCATCGTGCTAGAGCACCTACACAGTTAGGTGCAGTTTTGGACTTAGAAGATTTTTGTGATTCAGTAAATTTCTCCTCATTTGTATACCCCGCTGCCTTAGTCCATAGTTACTGCCCTTACACAGAGCCTTTCTCCTTTACGACCAGTGTTCCCTGGTATTTTCATTCTGCATGCCATAGACTATAATGGCAGATTGCAGATTTCCCTTAATATTTAGTTTTTACATTTTTATTTTTATTTTTGGCACGATCCCGTTTGCATGCCACTGCCTTATGCTTAAATGGCCAAGATCGGCAAAAAAAAAAAGTTTGATTTTTATAAAAAATAAATGGTTTTCCATGCCAATGGCCATATATTTTGCCATTGGCATGCCTAACCACTGTAATACATGCTTATGCCTACATTTTGTTATTTGCAGAAATGTATTCAGTTAATAATCAAATACATTTCTGCAACTAACACTGTTCCTGCATGGATACCTGGCTGCTTGGTGAATTGCTAATTCACCTCATTTGCATGATTTTTACCAGC